>NW_024068538.1:0-27500 GCF_009389715.1 Phoenix dactylifera | reverse complement strand
CAGGAAAGGCTCACCTGGCTTGATCATGCTTGCTTGGTCGACCTCTCCTGATTTATCTGTCAGTAATGGAAGCATCCATGGGTTGTGTCCTTGGTCAGCACGATGGAGGAGTGAGCCTAGTGCTTCGTTTGATGGAAGCACGAGGGAACGGGTTTCATCGGCAGGCTTTTTTTGGGGCGCTTCCGTTACAACGACTTCACTCTGAGGCCTCTCACCTACCCCATGATTCTCCCTGGACGCTTCATCGTGATTATTGCCCGGTGAGTGCGAAGTCAAAGTGGGAAAAAAAAGATTCGCTCTAGCCCATTCTAACAGGGCTTGGGGTGGAATAGACCGACTTGATGTAATGGATGGCACTTGATTAATTAATAGGGCACGAGAGGATACTACCTTTATTCATTCATTTATTCACCTCCGCCCCTACCCCCGTTGGGGGGTCCTGATCTCGATCAAATGCAACTGACTATTCTTTTTCGGTTTGAGGCGATCGGTAATTATTTTGATGATGGGAGTGGGTCGGCCATGGAAAGCATTCTGGTTTCTTCTTCAGTGAGGCATTAACGAATCTCACATTGATTGAAGTGTTTGATCTTCCCCGGTCAGTCAAAAGAAGAGGAGTAAGTTGATCGGGGAGAGGCAGGTGGTAGAGGCGCTGAACTACATTACATGGATGGCGGGAGGAAACAAATGTCTGAAGCGGGTCGGTTTCTCGGTTCCTCATCTGCTTATTCGTGAATCAGAAGGTTGGTTCAGATGCGGGTCAGAAGAGGAGATTTATTTCCAAGGAGGATAGGGAATTGGGGAAGGCTTCAAAGGCTGGTCTACTTACTGCTCGATGAGGGTAATCAGGTCGGGTCAGAAGGTGGTCCGATTCCTCTTCATTGGTTTCAAATCCAGCCAATGAACATTTGGTTGCAGGGGAGGATAGGTAAACATCTTTCTCTCTGAAGGCGATAGGTTTCATTCCATCTTGAGTCTTCCATCCCTCCGGAGTCAACTACTGTATGGAAGGATCCTCCGTCCTGAGTGGCATTAGAACCCACCCAATAGTAGGAGGAGGAGGAGCCTTTGGTTCGTGCACTTTACTCGAGCTTAATAATCTGCCTTTACCGGACGGACGGGATTTCTCGGCGCCATGAAAAAATTATGATAGGGCTCGATGACTACGTCTTGTGGATGCTACCTACAAGGGAAGAGAATCCACGCTTCCGCCAGTGAGTTCTTTTCTGCGGGATTCCTTTCTGTTGCTCTGTATCCTATGGAGATGGATTGATATGGAGGGTTGGTTTCCACTTCTTACCTATTCACTTCTACTTGAACCGTTCAACGAGCGTTGTCACGATCCAAAGGAAGATCTCCTGGCTCAGCACTACTCAACTTGTGGAGTGCCACATACCCTGCTGACAACAACTGCAGCAGTCACAAGTCTGGTCCCCTACCTCACAAAGTCGCTTGATGGCCGAAGCACTCCCAAGGCGAATAGTGCCCTAGGGGCCGACCCGACACCGACCGGCGGATACTCCCGCGCAGCAAACTCCGCAAGTCGGTATTCGTCTACGAGAGGCGCACTCCTATGCCTTTCGAGGCTTCTCAGTGTAAGAAAGCCTCACCTCTTTCTGTTACTGAACACACACTTTTGATCCACTAGAACATGTAGATCTACTAGACGACAAACAAAGAAGTTGGTAGCAACAGAACTGCCTCTAAACCACTAGAGCACCTACAAAAATCAGTCTACCTACGCTACATTGTACCTTCTATTAATTAAGATTGCCGTTTTAGGCCATCTTAATGAAAGCCTGGGAATTGTGTGTGCACCATTAACCTATGCCTCTCGATTTAGCGAGAGGGCCTGCGAGCGGCCTTGGTAGCAAGGCCAACCCTGGACCTGCTCAGATGAGCCTCCAGGAGCGAAGGCAGGCCGCTGAGGCCGCCCACAGAAGGGTTCTGGCCTACATGGCCGAACAAGACGGAATAACAGACAGCCAGCTGCAACAAGACCTGCATTTCCATGAGGTATGCTCACTGATTGAAGAGCTCGCGCTTTCTTCCCGACGAAGACATCTTTCTCTGATCCTTGAATGCTTCCTCGTTGCTTTGCCTTTCGAAGGATTCCCTTCAGCTTCCGCAATGATATTGTACCCTTTTTTCAAGGAAATCCCAATGCTTCTCTTATTCAGTAGTTCAATCCGCCTTTGTTACCCCGGATCCCGCTCTTAATGAGCCGAAGAGAAGTGCATGAAATGGTGGCCATTGGCCAACAAGTTGCGTAGACTTCAGACCCACTTTGCTTTCACGATTTGACCTTGACATTCCATCAATGAATTCATCTTCCGCTTTGCACCGACCCCATTCCTCAAGTCCGTGGTCTTCGATCATAAACTATCTCTCCCTCTCGAGACAGTCAGGTTATTTATTCCTAAAATCCAGGTTAGTCAAACTCCAGCTAAAGCGGAAAAGAGTGAAAAGAGGAAAAAACGAGCCTGTCAATCCTAAGAGTGTGCGTCGAAGCACAAGCTGAGTTTCAAAATTTGGACTTCTAAGATGCAAATCAAACTCATGTTCCGACAGTCAAATTTTCTCTTTAGCTTGGACAGTTGGGTAAGCCGATTGTATTGTCTTCTTTTCTTCTTTGCCAGTGCAATCGATTTAAGAAGCTTGAAAGCCGGTCTCCTGTGTTGTTTCCCAACTAGAAAACATGTTTGAAACCCTATACCTTAAAGGGAGGGGGGTCAAAAGGAAAGGGATATCACTTCAACTGCTTTTGCTTCCAAGCCGGAGAAGAGAGATCGAAAGAGCTACCTGAGGCTTGGTTCAACCACTTGACTAGATAGGAAGAACGACAGAAGCAAGCAGCCTAAAGGGAGAGGGTGATGTCTCCATAGGTAGCAAGAAGCGAATGTCAGTCAAGCGGGCAGGCCTTTGTATCTAAGGGGGCTTGAAGAGAGAAAGGGTGGAACAGTGCATACTCCGCCTAACCGGGAAATCACTCTAAGGTATTTTAGGCTAAACCAAATTCCATCATGCAAAGCTTAATAGAAAGAATTTTTTTTCTGACTCAAGACAAAAATGAAACACGGGACTGAAAAAGCAAGGTTGGTTACATACTCGGGAGGGGCCATCAACCTGCAATCGAGAGTGGTTCAGTGAAATAGACTATTGTACTGACACAGAGTTGATCATACTTTTAGATGAGAGCTCACACCAGATTGAAGGGTGTGGAGTTGCCAAGATGAATATGGAAGACGGCACACTGAAAAAGAAGAATGATATGCTGCTAGTACAAAGGAGGAAGAACCTGCTCTCTGTATCTTCGCAAAAGACGGATACAAGATAGATCTGGAAGAAATAGTTTCGTGAAGGATAATAAGAACGGTTTCAGAATCGTGGCCAAAGGGCACGAAGAGCTTAGTACCAGTTTCATGGAGGATCTTAGAGAGCCTTAGCGGCTGTATCAGATACCACACGAGTATGGCATGGAAGGTATAGGTATGGTCATCTGACCTATGAGCGAGGAAGAACTTTGAGGTGCAAGGTATTTTCTGACTTTCACGGATGACTTTACTTTTATACATATAAGTAGTCTCGACTTTTTTTTCTGGAAGTTGAAATCTCGAAAGTTGCCCTATGTTAGTTGTTCAAAGAAATGGTTGAGAAGGAAACAGGTTTGCTATATTTTATGTTAAAGATCTGACAATGGAGGTGATCCTGTTCTAGAGACAAGACTTTCAAAAACAAAATGGAATCCGGCCCTTTACACTCCAAAGCTGAATGGAGTCGCAGAGCGGAAGAACAAAACAATCGTTGATATGGCCAAGTTTATGTTAAAAGGGCATGATGATAGAAAAGAGCATCTCTAAATCTTACTGGGGACTGTGGCCTCACGGCAGTCAATATTATTCATCGGTGTCTGCTGTTGAATGGCATAACACCAAAAGAAGCATGGACCGGCAGAAAGCCTGTGATTTCACATCTGAGGACATTCGGCTGCAAAGCTTATGTCCGACGTTCCGAAGGAGAAGAGGACCGGATGACAAAGGTAAGTAAGAAAATGACCTTATTAAGTGTGAAGATTCTAAGGCTTATCAATTTTATACACCTGAATAATTGCAGTGTTTGGTTTCAAGAAATGCAATACTTATAGAATTTTAATTGAAAAGCCATCTCTCTTTCTTTACTGACAAGCAAGCCTGATTGATGAAGAAGAGGAGATTGTTGAGCTGTTAAGTACAAGTACGCGTCATAAGCTTTCAATTGCAGCCGCTTACTTTATGAGCTATTAGGTGCTGCCGCACTACGGATATCGTGGCGTGTCCACGCTATTCTCCCGGCGTTCCATGTTGCCGCTCAGACCTCCGCTTGTTGGTTTGGTGGTTGTGTGGTATTTAATAGAATTCAACATGTTGCCGTGCCTCTGTAGCTTTTGTCTTCGCCCTTCGACTTCCGGCTTCGGCTTTTAGACTAAAGTGATTAAAACATGCCTTGCCTTCCGCCGCTTTCGGATAAGACTAAGTAACCTTACCAAAAACCTGACACGCTATGGCTTGACTTTGAAGCCGCAAGCTTACACGTGTAACTCCAATTAATCACCAAAGGATGCTTTCATATTGACGTGGTTGTACAGGAAGAGCCCCAAACCCTACAGACAGGAAGGAGAGGGAGAGGAAAAGTAACAGGAAGTCTAAGTTTGAGAGCCCTCCTAAGCCCCAAAGAAAGGGGGAACTCCTAAAAGACACAAAAGATGTCCGGTTGTTGGTATCTATTTTCTGACTTCCATGTTGCCGTGCTACGAGTCATTTTAGATAAAAGGAGCTGTACTGAAAAGGCCCGAAGTGTTAATGAAAGCCGCACCATCAACCAAGGCAAAAGCCAGACCTTAAGAAAATGAAAGCCGGAAAGCCTATGAATCTAAAGTGGCAGAAGCTACAGAGGCTAAACAACCCTTGCCCAACTAGAGCGGAACTATCGCCGGTGCTTATGAACATATTTTTGCATTCATTTGATCTTATCTATTGTCGTGAAAGGAGTCTTAAAAAGTGTTCAGTACAGTGACTCAAAGGAAACCCCAACAAAATAATCATTTCTTTCAATACTCACTTGTTACGTTATTGTTATCTTATTAGTTAACAATCCTAATGATTGGATTCATATGTTTAATTCCTTATAGGAAATAAAATAGTAAAATGATTATTCATGGAATGACTATTCATCTATTAAATCCATGACTCGGCTAATCGACGGCCAAGCAAACTAAACAAGAAACCTCCCCGATCTTTAGCAAGTTTGAAATGAAGTCTGGATTTTGGCAGATCCGGATTGCTGAAAAAAGGAGACTTCTTCTCGATGGCATTGGAGCGACTTGATGGTCAAATAGCAGTCTGAGCACAAATAGGGGGCAAGAAGACTCTATGGAAAAATGGTGGTCCAATTCGATGTTGTCTAACGATAAGTTAGAACATAGGTGTGGACTAAATAAATCAATGGATAGTCTTGATGCTATTGGGCATACCAGTAGAAGTGAAGAACCCATTCTAAATGGTACGGAGAAAAACATTCCTAGTCGGAGTGATAGTGGCAGTTATAGTTTCAGAAATGTTGATTATTTATTTGATATCAGGAATATTTGGAGTTTGATCTCTGATGACACTTTTTTAGTTAGGGATAGTAATGGTGACAGTTTTTCTGTATGTTTTGATATTGAAAATCTGATTTTTTAGATTGACAATGATAGTTCTTTTCTGAGTGAGCTAGAAAGTTTTTTTCTAGTTATTTAAATAGTGGGTCTAAGAGAAAATAAGGATTCATTATATTCTAAGTTATATTCTAAAAAAGAAGCATTTTTTATATTTTCTATATCTAATAATATACACGTCCAGCTATATATTTTGTATATACATCTTCCTTTGTAACAAATTAAATATGTAACAAATTAAATATCAATAAATGCTATTCATTACTTATAATTACTTATATTATTACTTATATATATTATTATTATTTATTATTTTATTATAAAGATAATTATTATTTATTATTATAATTATACATGTGTATCCGTAATATTATTGAATCGTTTCATTCGCGAGGAGCTGGATGAGAAGAAACTCTCATGTCCGGTTCTGCAATAGAGATGGAATTAAGAAACAACCATCAACTATAACCCCAAAAGAACCAGATTTCATAAACAACATAGAGGAAGAATGAAGGGAATATCTTATCGAGGCAATCATATTTGTTTCGGCGGATACGCTCTTCAGGCGCTTGAACCCGCTTGGATCACAGCTGACAGATAGAAGCGGGGCGGAGAGCAATGACACGATATGCGCGTCGTGGTGGAAAAATATGGGTACGTATATTTCCCGATAAACCTATTACAGTAAGACCTACAGAAACACGTATGGGTTCGGAAAAGGTGAATATTCCTTGAACCGATAACCATCTTTCGGCTAACCTAGCCTCCTTCGTCCCTCGACTACGCCTTTACCTGACTCACCCTCCGTGGATGAACCTTGCGGAGGAACCCTTAGGTTTTCGGGGCATTGGTAATTAAGTGAAGTACTCCAGATACATAATAACCAGACGAATATGATATTACGATCTTTTCCCAGAATGCAATTGGGTTTTAAGATCACTTCCGGATTTAGGTCTTTTATCAGTTAGTCCTGATAAAGTCCCCAGACGGCGTATTTTTTTGAAACGAGGTCCTCGATAATGAGACATAAAGACTCCTTTTATTTTATTTTATGGATAACGCAATTGCCCAAGCAGCTATTGGGCTGGCTATTGTTTCATCAATCCATCGTAACAGAAAATCAACTCGTATCAATCAATCGAATTTGTTGAATAATTAGTTATGATCATAAGATACATAATATCACATAGAATATTAATCTATTAGATATTCTATTATATTAAATATTTAATAATATAAAAAAAATATATTAAATACATATATAAAATATCAATTTATTTATAAATTGATATTTTATATTAAATTTTAATTTATTCTAATCTAATTTTATTAGAATTAATATATTATTATTATTAATTTTATTATAATTATCATATTATTATATAATATCTTATATAATACCTTATATAATAATTAATATACTTATTTATTTTATTATTATTTTTGTTTTTATTATTATTATTATTATATTATTATTATAAATATATAATATTATTATAAATATATAAAAAATATATAAAATATATACTAAATATATATATATATTTAGTATTGAATTAATTTACTATTGAATAATAAATATTTTCATATTGAATAAATACTTTGAATTAATATTGAAATATTGACCAATTTGTTGGTCAATTTGAATTCACATGTGCAACTCGCATGATCATGGTTGTTGAAAGAGAAATCAAAGTCTCTTGGACCTTTCTCATGAACAGATTTAGAAATATATTGATTCTTAAAATTTTGATAAACCACTGCTTCGTCTGGTGTCTACAATATAAATGTATGTGCAAGTACTGATCTCTGAACCAGAAGCAGCATACTATCGACTTTTATTTTGTTTGGTCAGTAACTACAAATAATAACTAATAATTATTATGGTATGGTATTTATTCCGTCTCAGCCAGGAAAGAGCTTACCGATACCGAGATAGCATTTTTTACTAGTGGCTGAACTGCCAAAAGGGAGATCTTTTCTAACTGCCTTACATCTGTTAGGGACGCAAGCTATACTCAACTATCATCTTTCTGCCTTACATCTTTGACTGATGCTTTGCTATGACCGGAAAGATGTTTGTCGGGGATTTTGTCTCTCGCTCAAACAAATGCTAAGAAAGAAAGCAGTCATTAACCGAACACAATCAGGCAGCTTGCTTGCACGAACGAAACAGCTATAAACAGTTCCTTGTTCCCATTAACAAAACATCCCCTTTTTCTTCGCTCTTCCGGAACCGGTACAGAAATTGGTGCTTTTTCTACTTTGTTTACCTTAGTGACTGGGGGGTTTCGGGGAAAGCCTATGTGGGGTACCTTTCGGGTGTGGGATGCTCGTTTAACTTCTGTATTCATCTTGTTCCTTATTTACCTGGGTGCACTGCGTTTTCAAAAGCTTCCTGTCGAACCGGCTCCTATTTCAATCCGTGCTGGACCGATCGATATACCAATAATAAAGTCTCCAGTCAACTGGTGGAATACATCGCATCAACCTGGGAGCATTAGCCGATCTGGTACATCAATACATGTTCCTATGCCCATTCCAATCTTGTCTAACTTTGCTAACTTCCCCTTCTCCACCCGTATCTTGTTCGTTCTGGAAACACGTCTTCCTATTCCATCTTTTCCCGAATCTCCCTTAACGGAAGAAATAGAAGCTCGAGAAGGAATACCAAAAAAAACCTAGAAAACTCGCTGAGATTGACGATTCTCTCTGTGTTGCATCCATGGCGCTTAATGGTTACAACATTGGCTGGCAAATTGGGGAATACGGCTTTGAGTCGGGGCACCCCGCCCCGGTAGGTGGTGGGATAAGAGATGGAGACTAGAAAAGGCTTGCCGGATGGGGAAGAAAGACTAAGGGGAGAGCCCGCAGTCTAGACTGCATCTCGGGAGTTTGAAGACCATCCCATTTCAACCCGAGCTCAAAAGGCTGCCGAGCTCAGAAGCCGAGCATAGAAGGATGCCGAGCCTAGAAGACCGAGCTCCGAAGGCTGCCGAGCTCATCCAGGCCGAGCTCAGAAGGTCGAGACCAGAAGGTCGAGCACAGAAGGCTACCGAGCTCAGAAAGTTGTCGAGCTCAGAAAGCCGAGTACAGAAGACTGCCGAGATCATCCATGCCGAGCTCAGAAGGCTGAGATCAGAGGGCCGAGCACAAAAGGCTGTCGAGCTCAGAAGGCTGAGACCAGAAGGCCGAGCACAGAAGGCTGCCGAGCTCAGAAGGCTGCTGAGCTCATTCAGGCCGAGCTCAGAAAGCCGAGCTCATGCAGGCCGAGCTCAAAAGGCTGCCGAGCTCAGAAGGCCGAGCACAGAAGGCCGAGCTGACCTCAGAAGGCCGACCTCATCGTCCACATACTGCGGCCATGCCTTGCAACAGCCTCACCGCACCATGCATTACTTGCCGGCCATGCCACGACATATCAACCAGGGACCATACCCTGCTACGACTGTCAACGCCTCACCATTCCCAAGAATGGACTGCACTGCCCGCCATCGCCTCCCATGATGGGAACGGGCCATCTACGGCAACTCATTACTTCACACGCCTATGTCCAATCGTGATGGTAACCCATTAATTTGCCCAGTCACATCACAGGTAACCCTGCCACTCCTCCTATAAAAAGGAAAACTTCTTCCTCCCAAATGAGGGCTTCAGACTTCTACATACAGTCCCTCTCCCTCTCCAAAATTAAGCCCCCCTCTGACTTAAGCATCGGAGGGCCGGCACCGGAAACCCCAGCCACCGACATTTTGCATGTCTCCCAGAGGATGCTGCCCGCCGACGGACCGCCACCCGCCATTCTCGCGCCGGAGCTCCTCCTCCTCAGCCGACAGCCGTCCCCGGGTCCAATTTCCAGCAACACTTGTTATTAAAGCTCTTTCAAAAAAAAGAAAAAAAGATGTGGATTTCCATTCGTGCTTTCTTTGAATATCATTCTTGACACTTCTTGAATTAACTTGAAAAAAATTTCACCTGCACTTGATTTGAAAACTATCTTTGGAATCACATTCAATGTGCTCTCATTATAATTTGTTTTGAAATCATCTTAATTAGCTCTAATCTATGCTCATTAATCTTACCCTGACACTATTGCCTTGAATGACATGATTCATATTCTTGCAATAATTTGACATAAATTAAAATTAGAGTACAAAAAGGGGGAGAAATTAGAGTATATATTGCTTCATGTTTCATTATCTTTTTGATGTTGTCAAAAAGGAGGAGAAATATTTAAGTATATGCTCATAATTTTGAATGCTCTAAGCTTTCAATGGAATATAAATCAGCTTAAATTGAAATATATTGATTGGGTTAAGCTGATTAAATCTAAAGCATTATCATGAAGTATATTTTAAATATGCATATTTTCTACTTCATGCAACTTTGCTATGCATTAGTTCTAGAACATAATCTATTATATATTGCATATACTCCAAGTTTTGTAATCATCAAAAAGGGAGAGATTGCTGACCCAAAGATTGATTTTGATGATCACAAAATTTTAAAGTATAATTACTAATGTTTGTGTTGCAAGAAGAAAGATAATTTGTTTTGTAAGGAACATAGCAAGTTGAAAAATACAAGAAGGCCTCAAAAGCTCTCAAGAAAAGTTGGAAGAAAGCCACACTTCATTGGCCCAAGTTTCAAGTTCAAAGGATTCAACTTGGGGGAGCAAATTCAAAGAAATATTCAAAAGAACAGTCCTCGAATCGACTTCCAAAAAGTACGAGTCAACTCTGGCACAAGCATGGCATTTTGGCACACCCTCGAGCCGTCTCCACAAAGCACGAGATAACTCCCAATCGCTTCAAGACGACTCTCTCAGAGAGACAGAAAGTGGTATTTCGAGTCGCAAAGCGTGAGTCGACTCGAGTCAAGCGCGAGGTGTCTCCCATCCTTCGGACGAAGCACGAGTCGACTTCCAACTATTATGAGTCGACTTCCAACTATTATGAGTCGACCCTCTCAGTCAAGGCAGAGAACTCGTTTTCAACGGACTAAGACGCGAGACGACTTCTGAACCGTGCGAGGCAACTCCAACGAGAATCGACCGATAATCTGTTAGAGGGATCCCGAGCTAGAGCCGACTCTAGAATCATGCGAGATGTCTCCCACTTGAGCCGAACCGACTCCTGGACAGGCGAGACGACTCCACTACGATTGGGATGCATAACGGCTAGTTTTTCTCAACTCCAACGGCTCTATTTCTGTCTCTAATGGCTAGATCTTTGTTTCCATACCATCCAAAGCTATAAAATCAAGGGGAGAGCAAGGGGAGAAGTAGAGAAGGGGGAGAGAACACATAGGAAAGAGATTTCAAAGAGATTTTAAGAGAAACCTCCTAAAAGTACAAAAGGGTCATTTAAAGCAAAAGAGAGAGAAGAAAAGCATCTGAGTGAATCCCAAAGCTTCCTCTCCAACTGTGTGCTACCTCAGTGATCCTCTAGCTCGTGTGAAATTAGAAGAGGGTCAAGTAAAGGAGAAGCCGAGTTTCTTTCATCTGCAAACCTTGTTTGAGGGCTTCTTCTCTTTACTCTATTTGTTTATATTGTTATATCGGCTTATTTGAGAAGCTTGTATTTATTTTAAACTCCTATTCTGATACTTTGTAACTTGTTTAATCCCTTGATTGAATCAATGGGTTAAGGATTGTTGGTGAGCCAGTGAAAACCAACATTGTAGGTTGTAGTTGGTAATCCGAGGAAAACCAACCGGGTTGGATTGTGAGCTCGTGAAAATAGTCGGATTGGTTCTAATCGGTGAGCCTGTGAAAACCGACCGAGTTCATTGTAATTTCGTGAAAACAACAAGTTAGGTTGTGAGCTTGTAAAACAACCGGCTGTAATCTGAGAGATTATAGTGAAATTCCTAAGAGGTCTTGGGGAGTGGATGTAGGTGCTGGGGTGCACCGAACTACTATACACCTTTGTGTTTGTAATGCCTTATCTCTTGTGCTTCTTACCTTACATTCATACTTGATTGTATAATAGCACTAGCTTTATGTCCTATCGATTTATATGTGATTGTTTAGAGCTTGCTTAGCTTCCACTGCATTCATACCATTCACATAGATTAAAATTGATCATACAACTATAAGTTAATTTTAGATCAATTGCATCTTAAGTATTCAAAAAAAAATTGATACGGATTAATTTTAATTAGAAAACCCAATTCACCCCCCTCTTGGTTTGTCACCTTGGGCAATATATTCAGATACGGATTTTGCTGGATGCAAGTTAGATAGGAAGAGCACTAGTGGAATATATCAATTCTTAGGAAACAATTTAGTATCATGGTTTAGTAAAATATAGAATTCAGTAGCGTTATCGATGGTTGAGGCCAATACATTGCAGCCGGAAGTTGTTGTGCCCAAGTACTATGGCTCAAGCAACAACTAGAGGACTATGGAATCAAGCTTGATAAAATTCCTATAAAATGTGATAATACTAGTGCCATCAATCTCACTAAAAATCCGGTTCAGCACTCTAAAGCAAAGCACATTGAAATTAGGAATCACTTCATTAGGGATCATGTACAAAACGGAAATGTAAGTATTGGGCATGTGTGTACCGAGAAACAATTAGCTGATATATTTACAAAACCTCTTAGTGAAGATAGATTTTGCATGCTTAGGAGAGAATTAGGAATATATGATCCCTTTGATTAGAAAAGAAAAGTTGTTTCATGATACGCTCCTCTCATTTCATAAATCCCATGAAACATTGATTAAATCATTGATTTATAGATTGCCTACATGTATATCAATGTCTCATAAAAATCTGGTAAGGATCAGAAAAACGGAAGATTAAAAAAAAAAAATTGGAAAGCCTGAACTGGGGCCGACCCGAGCCCAGAGTGGGGTTGACCCCACATTGAGTCGACCCAATAAAAACTTGGGGTCGACCCGACAGTGGGATCCCCATTTTTAAGGGGGAGCTGTGAGCAACATTAGGTCATTTCTATTCCTTGTACCCTCCAACAAACGTTATTTCCT
Source organism: Phoenix dactylifera (assembly GCF_009389715.1). Lineage (NCBI taxonomy): Eukaryota > Viridiplantae > Streptophyta > Magnoliopsida > Arecales > Arecaceae > Phoenix > Phoenix dactylifera. The sequence continues at coordinate 14,814 of NW_024068538.1, read as the reverse complement.
ACTCTCCAATCCCCTTCAAACACTTCCAAACCGTAGGAGATCGCTCTCCCAAGCTGTTAGATCAAGTTCTAGAAAAGGGTTTGGTGAAAATGGGACCCAAATGAGCGATGGCCAAGCGAGCCGGGAGGGTGTCATGCCCATCCATGATAGAGGAGCATCCTAGAGGATCATCTACAGTGCCTCCACGAGCTGAGCCACGTGCAGAGCCTCCTCCACCTTCTTTCCTTTCAGTTCAACTTGCTAGGTATGTGGGGAGATCGGTTACCACAGGTAGAAGGATTCATTCCGAGTTTTTGGATCAAGAGGGATTTCGGTTGGGTGGTTGGATCCAACAACAAGGATGGGAGTATCTTTGCCTCCTAGATTTAAAGACCTACCCAGGATTAGTTCGTGAGATTTATGTTTTCCTATGGGTCGGTCCAAGAGGGCTTATGTCCGAGGTTCGTGGAGTCTGAGTCCGTGTTTCTGAGGAGAGCCTAGGACAATTGCTTCATCTCCCATGTGAGGGTGCTATACCAGACATACCAGAGCACAAGATCAGAGCTCTACAGCTAATTTTGGAGAGAGATGGGATAGATTACTCAAAAAAATTGGTAGCTTGCTCTCTTCCTGCTGAGATGAGGTTGCTTCATAACTTCATTGGTCGGATACTATTTCCGAAGAGCAAGAGATTCGACCATGTGTCTGAGTGTGATCTGGCTATTATGGAGCATGTTATTCAGGGTATTCCCCTGAATCTTCCAACCATGAGATCAGACAGATGCATGAGGCCATATCTAGATCGAGAGTCTCTTGACCATACGGTATGGTACTCATACTGATATTTAGACATCATGACATATGTTTAGAGGGAGAGATCTTCAGAGATTTATTATTTACCGACACCTATACTGCACGATCACTTGTGCGAATGGGCTATGAGAAGGTGGACGGTCAATGGATGCGTGGAGGTGCAGCGGCACATGCACCAGAGCCTGATGTACCAGAGCCTGGAGACTCCATTTCCGAGCCTGAGGTACCTGTCGACCACCCTCCAGCACATGAGGAGGCCGGACCTTCATCATCCACACCTACTGGATATACAAAGGAGTATTGGAGTAGGATGACTGAGATTGTGTCAGCTTAGGTGAGGGGTCTCTCCGATAGCATGATGAGTAGGATGGATAGTATGACGGCTGAGATCAAGGGAGTATCTGCTCAGATGACGAGTCTCACGAACCGGATGACAGCTTTAGAGAGAGAGTTTCATGGTCATCAAGGAGTTCGAGCAGCTGAGTCAGAGGTCTCGGCATAGAGCCAGCCAATTCATAGGGCTCACAGACCCTCATAGTCATATCAATCCAGGCCTCCTCTCACCACCTACACTAGGAGATCTAGAGCCAGATCCCAGTCTTTGGATGCCACTAGACCTACTGATAGCACGGCAGGAGATCATCTAGATTAGCGCCTAGAGTCACTCTAGTCATCTATGTATCTTGCTTTTTGTTGTATGTAAACGATGTTATCTTTACATATTGACAATGTATCTGTTGGGGTTGGAGTCGACTCGCTCGATCTGAAATCGACTCGGTTGTTGCTGGAGTCGACTCATGCTTTACTAGAGACGACTCGCCTACTGTTCAGGATTTGAATTAAAGTGCCGTCCCAACTTGGAGTCGACTCGGTCCAAGCCTAGAGTCGACTCGCCAAGATCTGGAGATGACTCGGCATTTTGAAGATGGCTCGTTCTCAGGATTCCAGAGATCTATTTTTCTGCATTTCTCTCTTGAGTCGACTCGGATCCTCTTGGAGTCGACTCAGCTCTTAGAGCCCGAAAAACCGATCCTCTGTCTGTTGATCTGAGCTGCCTCGGAGTCGACTCGCACTTTGTTGGGGTCGACTCGGCTGACTTGGGAGTCGACTTTGAAACACTTGGAGTCGACTCATTCACAGGATCTCCGAATATGGTTCTCTGCCTTTTGGACTTGCTTTCCTCTGGGAGTCGACTCGCCAAATATCGGAGTCGACTCGTAACCTTCTGGAGTCGACTCGGTAACAAGATCTAAAAACCATCGTTCTGTCTTTCTGTCTGTTATCCTTTGGAGTCGACTCGAAACCGTCGGAAGTCGACTCGGCAAGCATTGGAGTCGACTCGTAATCTTCGGAGTCGACTCGGTGACAGGGTCTGAAATTCATCTTTCTGTCCTTCTGTCTGTTCTCAGTCGGAGTCGACTCGTAGTGTACCGGAGTCGACTCGAGCTTGTGCGAGAACCTCTGAAACACTTAGAGTCGACTCGCAATCTTCCGGAGTCAACTCGAACTTCAGACTTTGGTTCAATTGAGTTCAATCACCTAGCCAAATTACTTTGAACCAAGGCTCGATGCACTTAAACATAAATTCACATATATTCGCCGAAACACTAGATTGAATTCATTAGTATAACATAAGATATACTCAAATGCTTTGAGCTCATCAAAATCAAATAGAGGTTTAATCAATCACTCCACAATCTTCTCCTTTTTGATGATGACAAAACATTGAGTATTTGTAAAGTGAATTGCTCAGACATGAATTGACTTGTAGTAAAGTTTCAAAATGAATTCAAATGTCTAGTCATTTAGTGTATCCAAAATTGAAAGGTATGGGTCAGTAAACTTTGAAATTAAGGCTCCCCCTTTCATTTGAAATTAAATAAGTCTTCAAAGCATACACTCAATTGTTTGGCTTATATTCTTTCAATTTAAATTGCTTATAATTTTGATTCTCCCCCTCAATATTTGCATTCTCTTGTTGGAATTTGTATCCTAAATGTCAATCGTCAGCATATTGATGATTGAATTTTGTAAATGAATTGACAAATTAATAAAGTGTTATTTGGCATTATTCATCATTTCATCTTCAAATGAACTCTTATATGATGAAGTCCTTAGGACTTATGTTATGATAAAGGAGGATTTATCTTTGAGTCCTTAAACTTGTTTGCGACGAAATGGTATGTTGTTACTAGGACGACAACATTATCGAGATTAGGTCGTTGTGTGACATATACGTTGGTTGTCCTCTTAACCAAGGAGTGTGGAGACACTGGTATGCCACACAAGTGAAGTGTAGAAGTACAATTCACTAAACGTGACCAATTCCGGAACGCTCTACTGTCGAGAGATGTTCCGAGTGGATATGGGTATAAGTTTGGCCCTCTGACCTGAGACCGCAACCTGTGACTAGCAAGCAACTCACTGTACTTTGGTACCGGACTACCTGAATTTCTAATTCAGTGACGGAAGGTCACTGGGTGCAGTCAAGTACTTGCGTAGTCAGTTGTGAGTCAAGATGGAATTGACCCTCCTGAAAACAGGAGATAATGTCTTGTGATTAATTTAGCAAAACCTTGGCCAGGGTAATCCCAGTGAGGAGTCACGGGATATCTAAAGTTAATCACATAATGGATGTACTAATTATAGGGTTGACAGTGAGCTCTAAGTCATCCTGGCATTAGGAGTCAAAGGGATTGATTATACAGTAACCATAGTTCAGGGTTCCAGAATATTTGCTTCGCATATATTCGACCTATCCGGACGTCGGGGTACCATTGCTAGATGGTCACATCGATTTGTATAGAAAATTGTTCCTATACTATCGGCTTAGGTTCGAACCTATGAGGTCACACGCATAGAAGATTCCTGATTGATCAAGAAAGCTAGTGAATGATTAAGAATCATTTAGGGGTAATTTGGTCAATTTGATTGGCAAATTATCTTATAAAATAATTAAAGTAATTATTGAAGGATTAATTAGTAATTAAGTTACTAATAAACTCAATTTGATTGAGTAATTGTGCTAAGGATGAGCCAAATTGAATTGGATTCAAGTTTGGGCTCAATCAGGGTTTTGACCTGATTGGATTAGGTCAGAACCAAAAAGGACTTAAGCTGATCAAATTAATTTTAAATTAATTTGTTCTTAATTGGGGATTGACCTAATTGAATTAGGTCCAACACAAAGTAATAATTCAATTTGATTGAGTTTGCATGAGCCAAAATTGAATTGGATTCAATTTGAGCTCAATCAGGGTCTGACCTGATTAGATTGGGTTCAACCAAATTGCTTTGTTTTAATTCGGGTTTGACCCAAATTTGATTAGGTGCAACCCAAAGGGGATTAGGCTCAGATGATGTGGCAATTATTGGTGACATGGAATTGGATTTCATGAATTTTAAATAAACCAAAATTATTGCATGGCACATGGACCCATTGCTTGACACATGGCGACATTGTTTGTTATTTGAATTTTGTTGCTGGTGGTCCAAACCGACGGTGTGAACGGGGTTCCGCCTGAGTTGTCTTGGTTGGTGCTGGTCGCGCTCCACCTTCCGCCAAGGAACCTGCAAACAAGCCTTGCACCACCACCAGGGTGGTGATGGCCCTCCGACGGTCAAGTCAGAGGAGATTGGAGGAGGAGAGATGATAATCACAAGTGGGAGAGAGTGCTCTGGGAGGTATTGCTTACCCCCCCTTCTCCCCCCAGCCGCATATATACCTGGCTGGGAGGTCTCTCAGGGGGTTTGTCGTCGTGGGGCACGATAGAATGGCCACTGACATGGCCGTTACGGGGGCGTCGTGGAGCAGCGCTGGGTACGGTCATGGCAGGGCGTAGTGGAGCTCCGCTTTGTACGGTTGATACAGGAGATCGTGGGCAGCATCGGGTACAGCCGTTGCAGGGAGTAGTGGAGCAGGAGGCCGCGGCGTGCCTCTGGAGAATAGCCTGTCGTTATCAAAAGATCTCCGACTCGGGGTCGGAATGCTGGATCATAGGGCAGCCGACCCGGGGTCGGGCTGCGAAGCCGAGGAGGTCCGACTCGGGGTCGGAGTGCTGGATCATAGGGCAGCCGACCCGGGGTCGGGCTGCGGAGCCGAGGAGGTCCGACTCGGGGTCGGAGTGCTGGATCATAGGGCAGCCGACCCGGGGTCGGGCTGCGGAGCCGAGGAGGTCCGACTCGGGGTCGGAGTGCTGGATCATAGGGCAGCCGACCCGGGGTCGGGCTGCGGAGCCGAGGAGGTCCGACTCGGGGTCGGAGTGCTGGATCATAGGGCAGCTGTAGCTTTCCTGGATACGCGTGCCGATCACGTGGGGCATGGCGGCTCAATTCCCCCATAACAGTAGCCCCCCACTTCCGAGCCTGGAACCAGAAGGGGAACAGGTGAAGGGAGTGATGTTTCGAGATTGCCGCCATCCTTCGGAGAGGCGCGCGCGCTTCAAGCTTCCCGCCTTCTTTATGGCGTATGGCGGTTGCTGCTGACCTGGCAACCTGAGGATTTCGGCGGACATCCTTCCTTAATGGTGTCGATTCGCCTTTGGGGTGCGAGCGACCCTTCGGCGGCCAGGCGTCTTCTGGCGTCATCGAGGTGTCACTTGCCCTTTCGCTTATTTAATCGGGGGCCCTCCCCCGTCCGTCTTCTTCTTTACGGACATTTTCGAGTTTCTCCTTTGCGCTACCATTGTTGCCGCCGAAACGTTCGCTTGCTTTTCCTTTGACGCTCTCGGAGCCGTTCTTCCTCCTCTTCAAGTGAGTTTCCCACTCTTCTACTTTGAGCTCTTCATACTTTTTCTTTTTGTACTAGTGCACCCCAGTCGTTCCGGCCGTTCCCTCCTTCTTGACCCCGTCCTGACCGTAGATTGGCCATTAGGGATGGGCGAAGTGGGAGCAGATAGCATCAAGTCAAAACTGGTCGCCGAGGACTTAGACGGATTTGTGGCTCGGTACCACCTTCCCGAGGCCTGCAATGTCACGCTCCCAGGGCCTGAGGAGAGGATGTCTCATCCTCCTCGAGGGAAGATCGCCATCAATGAGGGCATCCTCCAGGCCGGGTTCCGCTTTCCCCCTTCAGACCTAGTCTTACAGGTGCTCCGGGATTTAGGAATGGCACCGACGCAACTGGTGCCGAACTCGTGGCGTGCTCTGACGGTCTTCCAGGTTCTCTGTCGCTTGCATGCGATTCCCGCCACCTTGAACGTTTTCTGGGAGCTCTACGGCCTGAGCGGCCACCCCCAGGACAAAGGGTGGTGGTGCTTCGCAGCGCGGCGAGGGTGCGGCCTTGTCAAGGAGGGTCCTACCTCCATTCACCACTGGAAGGAGCGCTTCTTTTTCGTTGATGCAGACCCCTCCTGGGAAATCAGGGCAATCTGGGGGACGCCGGTGAAGTCCCCAATTGGCCTGTCGAAGTTGTCGAGGGAGGAATCCGAGGGCGTCGCCGCCTTGAAGGGGTTGGTCGCCGAGGGCCAGCTTCCCCCGGTGGGCCGCCTTATTTCTGAGGATACCTTGGTGAACGTCGGTTTGAGCTCGGTCCCCACCGACCGTGAGTCCGCCATCGTTTCTTTAGCTCTTTTCTTCTCTTTCGTTCCTTCTTCCTTTAGCTCTTGGTTGCTTCTTGCTGACTTTTGATTCCCGAAGTTCTTCCGGCGCTAGGCCAGGCATCCGAGGGTTAAACCTCAGGAAACTCTTCCGGCGCTAAGCCAGGCATCCGAGGGTTAGGCCTCAGGAAATTCTTCCGGCGCTAAGCCAGGCATCCGAGGGTTAGGCCTCAGGAAATTCTTCCGGCGCTAAGCCAGGCATCCGAGGGTTAGGCCTCAGGAAACTCTTCCGGCGCTAAGCCAGGCATCCGAGGGTTAGGCCTCAGGAAACTCTTCCGGCGCTGAGCCAGGCATCCGAGGGTTAGGCCTCAGGAAACTCTTCCGGCGCTAGGCCAGGCATCCGAGGGTTAGTCCTCAGGAAATTCTTCCGGCGCTAAGCCAGGCATCCGAGGGTTAGGCCTCAGAAAATTCTTCCGGCGCTAGGCCAGGCATCCGAGGGTTAGGCCTCAGGAAATTCTTCCGGCGCTAAGCCAGGCATCCGAGGGTTAGGCCTCAGGAAATTCTTCCGGCGCTAAGCCAGGCATCCGAGGGTTAGGCCTCAGGAAACTCTTCCGGCGCTAAGCCAGGCATCCGAGGGTTAGGCCTCAGGAAATTCTTCCGGCGCTAAGCCAGGCATCCGAGGGTTAGGCCTCAGGAAACTCTTCCGGCGCTGCGCCAGGCATCCGAGGGTTAGGCCTCAGGAAACTCTTCCGGCGCTAGGCCAGGCATCCGAGGGTTAGTCCTCAGGAAATTCTTCCGGCGCTAAGCCAGGCATCCGAGGGTTAGGCCTCAGGAAATTCTTCCGGCGCTAAGCCAGGCATCCGAGGGTTAGGCCTCAGGAAACTCTTCCGGCGCTAAGCCAGGCATCCGAGGGTTAGGCCTCAGGAAATTCTTCCGGCGCTGAGCCAGGCATCCGAGGGTTAGGCCTCAGGAAACTCTTCCGGCGCTGAGCCAGGCATCCGAGGGTTAGGCCTCAGGAAATTCTTCCGGCGCTAGGCCAGGCATCCGAGGGTTAGGCCTCAGGAAATTCTTCCGGCGCTAGGCCAGGCATCCGAGGGTTAGGCCTCAGGAAATTCTTCCGGCGCAAAGCCAGGCATCCGAGGGTTAGGCCTCAGGAAATTCTTCCGGCGCTAAGCCAGGCATCCGAGGGTTAGGCCTCAGGAAATTCTTCCGGCGCTAGGCCAGGCATCCGAGGGTTAGGCCTCAGGAAATTCTTCCGGCGCTAAGCCAGGCATCCGAGGGTTAGGCCTCAGGAAATTCTTCCGGCGCTAAGCCAGGCATCCGAGGGTTAGGCCTCAGGAAATTCTTCCGCTCGCTGGTCGGCCAAGGCTGGCGCAAGCCGAAGCGACCGGTCGGGGCTTCCGGCTAGTCTGCTCCCGGGATGATCATCGGGTTAGCCAGGCATCTGAGGGTTGTCAAGCCTCAGGAAAATTCCGCTCGTTGGTCGGCCAAGGCTGGCGCAAGCCGAGGCGACCGGTCGGGGCTTCCGGCTAGTCTGCTCCCGGGATGATCATCGGGTTAGCCAGGCATCCGAGGGCCGAGCCTCGGGAGATTCCACTCGTTGGTCGGCCTAGGCTGGCGGCAAGCCGAGGCGACCGGTCGGGGCTTCCGGCTAGTCTGCTCCCGGGATGATCATCGGGTTAGCCAGGCATCTGAGGGTTGTCAAGCCTCAGGGAAATTCCACTCGTTGGTCGGCCTAGGCTGGCGCAAGCCGAGGCGACCGGTCGGGGCTTCCGGCTAGTCTGCTCCCGGGATGATCATCGGGTTAGCCAGGCATCTGAGGGTTGTCAAGCCTCAGGGAAATTCCACTCGTTGGTCGGCCTAGGCTGGCGCAAGCCGAGGCGACGGTCGGGGCTTCCGGCTAGTCTGCTCCCGGGATGATCATCGGGTTAGCCAGGCATCTGAGGGTTGTCAAGCCTCAGGGAAATTCCACTCGTTGGTCGGCCTAGGCTGGCGCAAGCCGAGGCGACCGGTCGGGGCTTCCGGCTAGTCTGCTCCCGGGATGATCATCGGGTTAGCCAGGCATCTGAGGGTTGTCAAGCCTCAGGGAAATTCCGCTCGTTGGTCGGCCAAGGCTGGCGCAAGCCGAGGCGACCGGTCGGGGCTTCCGGCTAGTCTGCTCCCGGGATGATCATCGGGTTAGCCAGGCATCTGAGGGTTGTCAAGCCTCAGGGAAATTCCGCTCGTTGGTCGGCCAAGGCTGGCGCAAGCCGAGGCGACCGGTCGGGGCTTCCGGCTAGTCTGCTCCCGGGATGATCATCGGGTTAGCCAGGCATCCGAGGGCCGAGCCTCGGGAGATTCCACTCGTTGGTCGGCCTAGGCTGGCGCAAGCCGAGGCGACCGGTCGGGGCTTCCGGCTAGTCTGCTCCCGGGATGATCATCGGGTTAGCCAGGCATCCGAGGGTTGTCAAGCCTCAGGAAAATTCCGCTCGTTGGTCGGCCAAGGCTGGCGCAAGCCGAGGCGACCGGTCGGGGCTTCCGGCTAGTCTGCTCCCGGGATGATCATCGGGTTAGCCAGGCATCCGAGGGCCGAGCCTCGGGACATTCCACTCGTTGGTCGGCCACTTGTCGCTCGCCGCCCATCGGGGTTTCTCTGTGCCCAGCCGCGACCGTGTTTCTCCTCTCCTCCAAGCGTTGCCTGGGGGGAACACGAGAAGGGTATTAAACGCTAATTAATGCGTTACCTGGGAAATCGGATCGCCAGTTGCTGCTGGTGAGGAGTGTTAGTTGAGCGGCCGCGATACGCGGGTTCTTCGAGGAGGATGCGGCCTGGGCGCGAGCGGAGACACGTGGACCTAGGGGTATACGTCACCCGGATCGTCCTTTTTAAATTGTCTTTCTGGCCTTGTTGTTCTACTGGTAATACATCCGCAGGTTAGCGGAATTCCAGCCCCTTGGAATTTCTCGGCCATCTAGGGCTTCCAACTGGTAGGAGCCAGGTCGGTTTACCCAACGAACTTTATACGGGCCTTCCCAATTTGGCGCTAGCTTCCCACCTTCCGTAGGTTGAGATGCCTTAGCTCGCCTCAGCACCAGATCTCCAATTCTGAAAAGCTTCGGTCGGACTTTGGAATTGTAATATCGGGCCACCCTCTGCTGATACATTGCCATCCGTACCTGAGCCATTTTCCTTGCCTCTTCCAAGAGATCCAAGTTCCCTCGGAGTTGCTCTGAATTGGCCTCGGGTCGGTGCGCGGCCACCCGAGGCGAGGGGAGTCCGAGCTCCACGGGGGCAACGGCTTCCGTGCCATAGGTTAGGCTGAAAGGCGTCTCTCCAGTAGGAGTCCGTTGTGTGGTCCGATACGCCCAAAGGACATTCTCGAGTTCCTCGACCCAAGCTTGCCCCGTCCGGCCGATCCGCGCTTTGATACCTTGGAGGATTGTCCGATTTGTGACCTCGGCCTCGCCGTTGGTTTGGGGATGCGACACGGATGTGAACCGATGCTCGATCCCGAATTCCTCGCAGAAGTTCCGGAAGTGCTTGTTATCAAAACTGTCGACCGTTATCCGAGATGAGGACCCGAGGTACTCCAAATCGGACAATGATGTTCTTCTTCACGAACTTCCGGACTTGTGCCTCCGTGATGGTGGCCAGTGGCTCTGCCTCCACCCACTTGGTGAAGTAGTCGATGGCGACAATCAAAAATTTCCGCTGGGCCGAAGCGACGGGGAATGGTCCGAGGATATCCATTCCCCACTGTGCGAAGGGCCAGGGCGCGGTGATTGGCGCCAAGGGGACAGAGGGGACTCTCTGGACGTTGGCGTGGCGCTGGCAGGCGTCGCATTTCCGCACGTGGTCCTTCGAGTCCTCCAACAAGTCGGCCAATAGTAGCCTTGCCTCATGATCTTATGCGCCAAGGACCTAGCCCCCAAGTGCGATCCGCAGATGCCTTCGTGGGACTTCGCCGAGGTGTAGGCCGCTTCCGCGGGGCGGAGGCACCTTAAGAGGGGGCGGTAAACGAGGTCCGATACAGCCTCTCTTCATAAAGTACGTAGTGGGCGGACTTCTTTACAAGCCGCCGGGCCTGATCTTCGTCTTCAGGGGAGGATTCCTTCGGCGAGGTAGGCGACGAGCGGGTCCATCCAAGACGGCTCCGGATCAATTGCCATCACCGCTCCAGCCCCGTCAATGCTCGGGGCATCCAGGGTCTCCAGGTAGATTGCCTCGACAAGTTGTGCGCGTCTGCGTCCACTAGGCGGGACAAACCTGTCGGCCCTGGCATTTTCGCTCCTCGGGACCTGCTGAATGTCAACACTGCCGAGGTCGGGGAATGAGTGTTTGCACCTTCCGGACGTAGCTCTGCATGGTCCGGGCTCCGCGCCTCGAACTCCCCTCGAACCTGCCCCGACCACCAGCTGGGAGTCGGTGAAGACTTTCAGACGCCGGATGCCGAGCTCCTTGGCGAGTTTGAAGTCCCGCGACTAGGGGCCTCGTACTCCGCCTCATTGTGGTCCACTGGAATCCGAACCTCAAGGCATACTCGGCTATCACTCCATCGGGATTGGTGAGGACCAGCCCAGCCCCTCCACCTTCAGGGTTCGACGACCCGTCAATGTGGAGCGTCCAGATCGGGAGATCGAGGCTGGGTGTCTCCGGCGGCTTAGGTTCCGCCTCCTGCACAGTGCACTCAGCGAGAAAGTCCGCGAGCACCTGGGCCTTGATGGCTGGTCGGGGCTGGTAGCGGATGTCGAACTCACCAAGTTCTACTGCCCACTTCACCAGCCGTCCCGCATTCTCTGGATTGCTTGAGAATCTGCCGCAGTGGTTGATCGGTCAAAAGGGTGACAGAATTGAGCCTGGAAATAGGGGCCGAAGCCTCCTGGTCGCAGTCAGCAGCGCGAAGGCGATCTTCTCAGCCTTCGTTGTTACCGCGTCTCGGCATCCCGGAGGACTCGGCTGATGTAGTATACAGGCTTCTGAAGTCTTGCCTCTTCCCGAACCAGTACTGCGCTGACTGCGGTTGGGGAAGACCGCCAGGTAAAGGTAGAGCATCTCCCCCTCTTGCGGCTTGGACAGCAGGGGAGGAGACGCCATGTACTCCTTGAGCTGGTCGAACGCCGCATGACATTCGGGCCGTCCAGAGGAAGTCTTTTGGGCGCTTCAACACCTTGAAGAATGGTTGGCGGCGTTCGGCCGACTTTGCCACAAATCGTGCGAGCGCGGCGACCCTTCCAGCGAGCTCCTGAACCTCCTTCACTTTGGTCGGAGGGGACATATCTTGGATGGCTTTGATCTTGTCCGGGTTGGCCTCGATCCCGCGCTGGTTGACAATGAAACCGAGGAACCTCCCGGCCGAAGCACCAAAAGCGCACTTCGCTGGGTTTAGCTTCATGCGAAACTTTCGCAAGGTGGTGAAAGTCTCCTCCAGATCTGCAATGTGCTGGTCTGCATGGCGGCTTTTTACCAGCATATCGTCCCACGTACACCCTCCATATTCGGGCGACTTGCTCCTTGAAGATTTTATTGACGAGGCGCTGGTAAGTGGCGCCAGCGTTCTTCAGACCGAAGGGCATTACCTTTGTAACAGTACAGCCCCCGGTCTGTTATGAAGCAGTTTTCTCCCTCGTCCTGTGGAGCCATCATTATTTGGTTGTAGCCGGAAGAAGCGTCCATAAAAGACAGTAGCTGATATCCGGAAGTCGCGTCGACCAGTTGGTCTATCCGTGGGAAGCGGAAAGCTATCCTTGGGGCACGCCTTGTTCAGGTCGGTGTAGTCGACGCACATCCTCCACTTTCCCGCTCGCCTTCCGACAAGTACGACGTTTGCCAAGCCACTCGGGGGTAGCTCACCTCTCTTATGAAACCTGCCTCCAAGAGTTTGTCTACCTCCTGTCGACCCACCCGGATCCGATCCGGGGCACAGTGTCTCTTCTTTTGCTTTACTGGGTCGGTGGGTCGGGTCGACGTTGAGGGCGTGAGAAACGACCTCCGGGTCGATCCCAGGTACATCGGCCGCCGACCAGGCAAACACATCTGCATTGGCTCGGAGGAATTCCACTAACCGGAGCCGAGCTTCCAAGTCGAGGTTGGCACCGACCCGGACCGTGCGGTACCGGGCGGCCTTCTTCGAGGGGAACTTCGATTACGCCCTCGGCCGGCTCCCCGTGCCGCAAGGCCACTTCATCTCTGGCGTCAAGTGACTCGACGCTTAGGGCCTCCATGGGCTTCTCCCTTTGAGAGTTGGCTAGGAAACACTGCCGTGCGGTCGGCTGGTCACCTCGGACTCTCCAATCCCGGCCGCTGTGGGGAACCGCATGAGCAAATGGTAGGTAGAAAACCACCGCGCGAAGGGCGTTCAGTCCGGCGTCGTCCGAGGATAGCGTTGTAGGCCGAGGGACACGGACGACCAAGAACCCGAGCCGCACCGTGGCTTCTGCGGTTGCAATGCCCGCAGTCACAGGCAAGCTCTGATGACACCTTCGGCCGAGATAGCGTCTCCACGTGAATCCTATGAGGGGGGTGGATGTTTTGTGCAACAATTGTCGGGAAAAAGCCCATCTTTTGGAAGGCCTCGTTAATACAAAATATCAGCTGAGCTTCCACTATCCACAAGAACACGCCTTACATCATAGTCCGCCATAGTGAGAGAGATCACCATGGCGTCATCGTGGGGAGTCTGAACCCCCTTTACATCTTCATCACAAAAGTGATTACATTTCCGACCCGCGTGCCTCTTCGCGACGGCCCACTCCTGATACTTCCGCCGAGCCCCCTGCGTTCCTCACGGCCGAGAGCAGCCCCCAGTGATGGTGTGGATCACTCCCGCAACGGGTCGATTCTGCTCCCGAGGCTCCTGAGGGGCCGGGTCGGCTGGTCGCGGGTCTGCGGGGGACGTCGGTCGTTTACATATCGACCGAGACGCCCTCGGCGAGATGAGAAGCCTCGATCTCGTCCCGAAGCTGGAAAGCAGTCTTCGTTATCGTGGGCGTAGGTCTCGGTGGTACTCACAGTAACGCCCGAGAAGGCTTCCTCCCAGGGATCTTCTTCATCTGCCTCGGGACCGGGAGGTCCTCCCGCCCCTGACCTCCATGAGGATCTGGGCCCCGGGGGGCCAGGAGTGGGGTTGTACGCGTTGAAGCGTCGTGCGGAGAACGAGGGCGTTGTGGCGCCGTGGTTCCTTGCTGGTGACGGGCTTCTGCGCGGCGTTGAGGCGTCGGGGCTCCTCCTCTGGGGTGCCTCTTTTCGCCTTTTCTTCCCGGGCTTTAGAGGGGCCTCGGCGGCCTCCTTGTTCCGTGGGAGGACTGCCTCCTCGGCGTCTGCATACTGGTTTGCCCGAACACAACAGCTCCGGGGAAGCTCCGCGGGCAGGCGTTTGTCCAGGGAGAAGGCTGAGTCTGCCCTTCCGGGAAGCCTCGCTTCAGGGCTGAGAGAGCCACCTCCTGGCTCAAATTCCGGACCTCCAGTGTTGCCTTGTTGAAGCGGCTGAGATAATCCCGCAGGCTCTCTCCCTCGTTCTGCCGGACATCGAAGAGGGAGTCGGAGACCAGTCTTCCGGCTACTGACGGCGAAATGGCTGATGAAGAGACGGGTGAAACTGGTGGAAGGACTGGATGGAATTAGCCTCCAGGCCGGCGAACCACGCCCTTGCCGGGCCGCGGAGGGTCGCGGGAAGGCCTTGCAGAGGAGAGGATCCGGATGCTCCATGGAGGAGCATAAGAGTCCTGAAACTCTCCACGTGGTCCCGTGGGTCCGCCGCCCCGTCGTAGGGTTCGATCGCCGGCATTTTGAACCCCGGCGGGTTTAGGGTTCGCAGGATCCTTGAGGCAAGCGCCGGCTGGGAGGAGATTTCCAAGTCGGCGAAGGGATCTTTGGAGTGGCCCTTAGGACCTGGAGCTGTCTGTGGAGATCGTCCACCCGCCGGTCAGGGAGCGCGACCGGTGGGTGGGAGACAAGGAGCGGCGCGAGGGGGACCGGACTGGGAGTGCGGGCCCCTCGAGGACTGGGGTGTCTGAGAACGCGCCCGGGTCCGCCTCTCGTACCCGCGCAGCTCCGATGAGAAGGTCCTGGCAGAATGGACCGCACTCGAGAATCCTCCCCGCGCCGGCGCTCCTCTCCATGGGAGAGGAAGGAGCGCGGGTTGTGAGGAAGAGGCGAGTGCTCGGGGAGCAGCGGCTCCTGAGCCCGCTGCGGCACCCGAGAGATCACACCCTGCAGATTCTGCACTGCCTCCGCGAGGGTGCGAACCTGCTGGGCTAGCTGGTCGAACTGAGCAGGTTCGACCGTCTGAATGGGAGGAGAAGCGGTGGAATGCTGCTGAGAGTGTGTTGGGGACGCAGCAGCCTCCCGGCCAGAGGCGCGAGAGGCTCCGCGACCGGAAGCATTGGAAGCTCCGCGACCACCTCGCCGTGCCATTACGATCGTTCTGAGATTCGGCCCTTCCTCTAGCGCCAACTGTTGCTGGTGGTCCAAACCGAGAACGATTGACACGACGGTGTGAACGGGGTT
>NW_024068537.1:0-129627 GCF_009389715.1 Phoenix dactylifera | reverse complement strand
TATAGGTACTATGAGAATTAACCTTGCCTTGGAAGAGTTGTATTTGGACTTTGGATCAGCAGGACCATCATGGGCTATGTCAAACTCAATACTGGCCTTCTGAGGTAGTCATAAGGTTGGCATAATGGCGGGTTCAACAAGAACTTGTGGATTTAGCAAATTTGATGCAGGAGTGATAACCCAAAAATAAGCATGCTGAAGAGCTGAATCTATGCATACCTGCTGTGATATCACAAGGCAAACATTTCGATTGAATTTAACTTCAACCTCTCCATGGTAAAAAGAATGTAGGCTATGGTTATGTTTGGTCGCTAGACCACTAGGTTCTTAATCCCTGTGGCTCTCACCCTCATTCCTTTTGAGGAGGGTGGCTGGTTTTGCTTTGCATCAAAGGTTCATGAAGGAAAGTCTTTATCTCTTTTTCCTTAATGTTTGACCTGTTCCTTTTCCAGTGATATTTATATTGTATTGTCCGGTGGCGGAGCCTGGATTTTAAGTGAGGGTAGGCAAACAATGAAGCAATGTTGGAATAATCATTATCTAAATCTAGGACATTTGAAAAACAATGCTGCCTCGTGTTTTCTCAAGAATATTTAGTAGATACAACAGGAACATGCATCAAGTAATGGTCAATCAATAAAAAATTTAAACAGCATTAGAACTTGGAAAAAACAACGATTCAAATGTTATGCAATTGTAATGAAATAAATTGAACAATAAGAGTTGCAAGAAAATAAAAAAAAAACTCGAAGCATGCATCAAATATAACTCACATGTGCACTTCCGTTCTTCTTCTTCTTCTAATTTTTATATCCCATCCAGACAAAGTGAACAAGAAATCCTCACGAGATTATCCTATGGCTACCATGAAGTAAACATCTAAAAATTTGAGTGCCTCAAATATAGCACCACCATATAATGGTTTCATCCATTAACGCATGACAAAATGGATTAAGGACCAAATGACATTTCTGTGCATGCTACTTCATGTAAGGGAATCTTGATTCCTGAATTTCTGCATTGTACTTATAAGGTGTAATTGAAGTTTAAAAAAGATTTAGGATGGTCTTTAGATGCAGCTTTTTCTCAAATTTAGAACTTAATGGAGTTGCTTGTGATTTTTTTGTAATTAAGAAACTAGAGTTTTTCTGTGTTTGTAGGGCTAGAGAAGTAAAGATTAGATTGGCAAGTACTAAATCATCTCTTGGAATTGTGTATCAGGCATTGATGTAAACGGACAACCTATGAAGCTCCAATCTTTGAAAAGAGCTTTTTCGGAGTAGTAATTGAATAACTTACTTATTTTGGAACTCTCTCTTCTCTTTCTTCTCTCTTCACCCTCTCTTTTCCTCTTGCTTTCTCTTTAAGAGGAGGCTTTCATAGACATCTATCATGGTCCTAGGATGTCATTGAACTTGTTAATCTGCTTAGATTCCTTAGCCTGTGTTAATTCTGGTTGTGGCTTCAATTTTAGATCATCTAATTGGTGTTGGAGTGTTCTTGACTCCCAAACAATGTGCATCGCCTTCATGTTGCTTATAAATTGCTGAAAGAGATAAGTAGCTTAACTTGATGATGTACCACTTTTGTGCTCTTTTTCCAGCACAAATTCATGATCGAGAAAGCTATGGGAATTCCCGTTTTTTAGAAAGTTTTGGCCTCCTCATCTTCTAGGGATGGCATCCTTGGATCTAATCCACGAAACCTGATTCACCTAAGGCTGATATGACAAGGCATGTATTCCTTTGCAAGACAGTTATGGGCCAATTACTAATGGCCTGCAATTTATATGGATCAGCACTCACATGATCCACTTGGTCATTTGCAATATGTTGAAAGTACTAAACTTTCATACTAATTTTATTGCTAGTCCATATTTGATGGTATAATTTGCTCTTTTAGCTGCACTACGAGGTAATAAAGTCGTTTATGCGGGAAGATAGTGAGCAGAGTAGGTGGGTCAGTTCTGGGTCACTGTTATTAGCCATTGCTGGATATTGGTTAACTATGATACCTTAGCTGGTAAGATCAAGTATAGCTCAAATCCATATGCATATGAGGCTAACCAACCCTTACAACCTATTTCAACCCTTACTACAGTATATGTTACCAATTTCTTCTATGAAACTATCACCTTTTCCGTTCTTTTGCTATATGTAGCCCATTAGGTTAACTAAAATCATATCGATTGTAGCTTAAAAAAAGCACTCATCTTTATAATTTGATAAGCTAAGGAGAATCCATTTTTGTGTACTTTTGACTCAGAAGTGATAAACATCTCTGACATGGGGTTTGTATGGATTCATGTTCTGATAGATTAGTCATGCAGATAAAAGATGCAGTGGCTTTCAACTTTTTGCTTAATCTTGATAAATGTTCCACATGCCGAACGATTTAGTTAATGCTTCAGCTGTTGTGTTTTTTAAGCGTACATAGACACGCCTATTATTTTAGATCTACAACATGCATGGACATGCACACACTGATGTCCGACTATATGCTGTGCTGTTATGAATCCCAATTTTTGGAGTTTGAAGAACTCCTGACATCATACCAGTGAACTCAATGAGACCCCATATAATTATCCAAGCAAGGAGCCCTTCAATAATCCTTTTGCTAAGGTTGTTAGTTCCCTTCATTATTAACTAAGTAATCTGATTTATTATGATTTGGGAGGAAGGATTTGAAAAGGTTGTGTTACCGAAAAATGATGCCTTTGATTGAAATTAAAAGATGAAGTGCATTCTGCATTTTCAACAAGGTAGGTGTTTCATTCTTGGTGTTGTCTGAGTACTCCAGCTTTTAATAAGTTTTGCAGTGTTCAGACTTTCAGATGCTTGGAGGTTGTTTGCTTTCCCTGCATGTGAGCCTCCAAATCATGGATCCTGTTGCGGTGAACAGATGCAGGTGTTTGGTTGCTGCAACTGGGTCAGATGCAGGCAACTGAGTTGCACTCTGAGTCCCTTTTGTTGCATCTAGAGATGCAGCCAAAGGCCACCTCTTCAGATACAGGATCTAGATAATCATATGGGCTACTATTACCTCCTCTCTCTCTCTCTCTCCAATAATCATATGAAAATAATATTACTATGCTTATAATAATAAAAAACATCATAATATTATCATGATTCTTATTATTATTAGTTCTTATATGATAATAATAATTAATATCATAATCATATATAATATATTACATAATTATAATATCATAAGATAATATACTAATAATATGAAGTCAAACATAATAATTATTACTATAATTTGATAATAATCATTGTAATATATTACGTTATCAATACTAATTAATTATTAAAACAAAATAACATGATAATCATATTAATTGATTTTATAATAGTCATGATATAAAATAATATAATATAGTTTAATATAGTATTATATATTACATTATATAATAGTATATTGTATTGTATTGCATGATTATTATATTATATTTATTATATTATCTTATTGTATTTTCTAATATTATATTATATATTATGCATATATTATATCATAAGATAACATTATATTATGCTATATTATATTATATCTTGTAGTATAATATTAGTAATACAATATGGTACAATATTATCAGCGGGAAGTACTTACCACGTCAATTGCATAGTGATCACACCCTCTCCATGTTAGAGAACCAAACATTGGATTTTTGCAGTTGTTGTTTTCAGAGGCAAGCAAGCCAAAAAGACTCTTGCAAATACAAATGTAGCATTTGCAGGCATCTAGAAATGCAGGCAACCCCTTAGACACAATATGACCCAGTTTCCAAAATTTTCAAACTGTTTCTAATGTACAATTAGGGAGACTTGAAGTTTCAAAAATTTTGGGTGCCAAATAATATTAATTTACAATGACCGAACACTTCAAGTCAAGAGTCAGATTTTTTAATTCATTTCTTCAGTATTGGAATAGTGAAACTTAATCTGTTAACAAAATATATCATTAACAGATTTGGTTTGTATTTAGGCTGCCCAATTGTATCCTTTGATATTATTATGCAATTATTTATCTGTACTGTACAGAAGTGTCTTGTACCCTATTTTTCAGAGGTCGAGGTTATGGAACTTTGGGACATCTGGAGATAACATTGAAATGATTCAGGAGAAAATGACATGAAAGTAACAGAAATATGGTTTTGTAATGTTCTGCTTCTACATATATCACATTCTTCTTGCAATCCTTCGAGAACATCTAATGAGGACAGAACACAATCAGTAGGCTGAAGTTTCTTGAGGATTAAGTTAGCTTCTTTGAACTCTCTTAAGCAATGCCAACTACATTATTTGTTATGAATACGCATATGGTACTTAGGTTGCATCTTGTTTTTGTATTGTTTGTGTGAGAAGTTGTAGACATTTGCAGGTTGCAATTCCAGTTGTACCTACTATCCGGGTGCTGGTTACATTCACAAAGTTTGAAGAGCTCCAACCCTTGGAAGAGTTTGAAACCCCTCCTTCAAGCCCTGAAAGCAAGAGTCCTGCAGCACAGTCATCAAGCTCCTGGATTCAGTGGATAAGGGCACCTTTACCGTCAGTCCTACTCCACAACATCAGGACCAAGTAGCCGCGTGGAAGATATCCAGGATCCTTTTGTGATACCATCTGATTACACTTGGACTACTCCAGAGGCGAAGAAAAAGAAGATGCAGGAAAGCAAGAGCAAGTCCAAGAAAGTAAAAGGCCACAACCAATGAAACCTTAAGGATAAAAATGTGAACTTGGTTAAGCATGTGCAGTGATGGATGCATTTACCCATGACCAGGTGCCGAAGCTAGGCTATGTCGGTGAAAGATGACTTATGATGCCCAATTGGAATTGCAAGCTTGGGCTGAACTTGGTGTGAAGTAAATTTAAGAAACCTTCAGGAATGGGATCTAAAATGGCAGGAACCACTTGTAACCAAATTCAATGTGTTTAAAATTTGTTGGAACATTCTTGCTGCTATCTTCCAGGACTAAAAAGCCTAAAGTAACAGAATAGTTTCTCTCTCTCTCTCTCTCTCTTTCTCTCTCTCTCTCTCTTACGAAGCCTGCTTTTCATTTATTGAACCTTTTGATTTTCACCATCTGTCTTGAATTTGATGGAATTCTTTGGAGAATTATCTGGTGGATGATCAAGATAAATTTCATGCTTGTGTGATGAGAATATGAATATTCGGCCACTCATATAACTGTTGTTTGATTAGGTTAGTCATGGACAAGTGCATACACTTATGGGGATCTTTAGGCTTATGGTAGTGTCCCAATGTTGAACACTTGGTCTTAGCTTTAACATTTATTTTTGTTTCTGTCAGACTCTTCAGAGTCTCTTAAATGACTGCTTTCCAACTACATGAATTTAAGCTGCAAAATTATATGTAATTCCAGTATATATCATAGGTTCCATTTTGCCAGGTTACCCATAACTAGAAGCCATGAACAATTTTGCTGGACAATTTGGCTGCAACGTAATAATAAATGGATTTTCTTGAAGGACAGCCGTAGCACCACAAAGTTCTGCTCTGCTTTCATTGAGGAACAGGAACAACATAATTCTGGCTGTCCTCCGGATCAGCGTTACCTTGTAATCTTATTCCCTCTTGTTTCCTGGTTTCCTTGTCCCACCACCCTTATTGTTGAGAAACTATTGCCTATACTGCATGACCATGTAGCCATGTACGCAGCCAATAACAGCCACTAATTTCTGTGGATTTTGTTAATTAAGCATGCATCTCAATGCACCATCATAGGAACCAGCGGCCATAATTGGTTGTATAAGCTGATGCATGTAGTGTAGGCAATAATTTCTCCCTACTATCTTGCAATGCTCTTACCTCCTATCCTATGTTTCTTCTCTGTCCTTCGTAAACTTAATGAAGCAGGTGGAGTCTCGTGTCCTTCGTAATCTCAGTGAATAATTTTTTTTTTTTTTTTGAGAAATTGTGGATTGATGCTTCCAATTGTTAAATTGCCATAATAAAACATGCAACTCAAGACAATGCCATTCTCTCGACTGGTGTAGCTTGTTTGGATAATCCAACAGAATCTGGAGTGAATTTCTTGCTAGATTCGTGAACTAGGAAGTCCGTGTCCGTTCGAGCATAACCAATATCAACCAAACAACCTCTCAACCCGAATCATATGGAAAGGAAAAAAAGATCTCTATGGATCTTTATAGACCAACAAGCCTACAAGCTGAGATATAAACTAGGACTTCGACCGCTCTTAAAAGATACAGGCTGGGCAGGCCAATAGGCCTAATTTCTGTAGAAATATCTAAATAGGCTCTTTAATGTCTCAACTTTCTCGAGGCTTTAGCAAGCTGCCATGTCCTCCATAGACCGGTAACACAAGGCATCGAGACTAAAATTGTTATGATGAAGTACATATTATTTATTATGTGTGGTCACCTTTTTTTTCACCTTCTCTAGTAACTCTTTCTTTTTTTCTTGGATAACATATGGATGCAAACATAAGGAAATAATACAATTTGCTGTTTTTTTTAAGCATTGATTTTGTTGTAAGATCTTGACTATGATGTGGTATAGCTCCATATACAGGATATCAAGAATAAACTCCAAAAAATACTTTGATCCAGAGTCCTGTCCAGCCACAGGTTCATGCTCCTTCATGGGAATGGCAGCAAAGGAAGTAGTTGGTGAGGAGTGGAAATGATGGAAACATATAATTACGGTCTAGCTAATGTCACAGTGATCAACCGTCCCACAGATATGTCATAGGTATAGGTCTCATTAACTTCGATTGAATTGATGGTTTCGAGTTTTATCGTTTAAAGGGAAAAAGCAATAAACAAAAAAAATATTGCATTTTTCAGAGATAACCATTGCCATGGGAAATGGTTGTCTATAATTATACAAGCGACACCAACAAAGATGTGCCTGGAAAAAACGGAAAAGTTATTGAACAAATGTGAAGTGGCTGATAGATATTGAAGCTTGCAGGGACATTGTATTCCAAGAGTTCAAGCCAAAGCTTCTTCCAATATAAGTGGTCCAGTTCCTTCTAAGTTTTACCTTTTTGCTTATAGCATCGAGAGGCCTATAGACAACTTCGGCAAAACAATGGAGGCTAACCCTCCCCCAATTCTGTTTACCTCCAACCTTATGAATTAGGAATTCAATCAAAGGTTTCTAGCATAAGGGTGAAGATCCTGAAACCACAATCCTTTTCTATTGCCTTCTGACTAATTAGTCCTATAAATATATTCAAACCAATCCGATCTGACCCATATATGCGTATATTAATTTTTAAATTTTTCTTAAATTTCTCTTATATATAATATAATTTTTTTATATTTAGACTTAGACCAAATTATTTAACCTAGTCCATCGAACATCAATCCTATATGGTATGGAATTTTTATGTTTAGACTTAGTCCAGCCCATTTAACCCAACCCATTGAATGTCAACCCAACAAACCGAACCAAATTTCTCAAATTGGTTCCAAGTGATTCTTGTAGATAGTTGGTTCGGTTTTGATTTCAGTTTTAAAAAACTGATTTAAATCGGTTCAATGTCGATTTATAAATCCTCACACTGACATAGCTGGACTAATGCACACCCCTATAAATATCAAAAGAATAACTTAAAGTGCCAAAACATTTCCAGCCCCTCCATTGATATTGGGCTACCTCTTTCTCTACTCCCCTTCCTCTTGTAGATTGATTTGAAGGAAGATCAAAGAAGATATCTGAGAGGACTGGCTAAAATGGGAAACAAAAGGTTGGTCCCAAGTTAAGAGAGGATGGGGATATGAGCACATTGGTCCACTCTCTGGGTGAGGAATATGATCTGGGAAGAGATCACTCCAGGGTTTGGGAGAGAAGGGAGACTGGAGGAACATTGGAAGGGGACTTGGGGCTTTAGAGAACACTGATGTTTTCTTAATACACCTCAATCCAAAAAGACAAATCTGAATCCACCTAGGTTGCTAGTTTCAAGTTAGACATCCTTTCAAGACGTCTCAAAAATCCATGATGATTTTCTACCTCTGATCCAAGGTCTTGATGTCTGGTGCTTACACTTTTTGTACAGTCATAAGTTCAGCGCTCAGGAAAATTCCAGCTAGAGGCAGACAACCAAAATTCAAAAAAAAAAAAAACCACCAAAATTTTGGAAAGAATCTGGATATCTAAAACATTGGAGAAAATTAAACAAAAATGCAGAAATTAAGATAGTTGATATAATTATATATATATATATATATACATTTATGTAGAAACAAGTATGAATCGAGGATAATAAACAAGAGTGAAAACACCATCATCACCAACAATGTATGGTATCATTATTTTGTAACCGAGCAGTGATTAGTTATGAATAAACCACAAATTCTGTGAATTCTTCATTTATTTTATTTCTCAATGACGCTTTAGAGATCATTCAACCACCAAAAAGATTGAGAGCATTTTAAAACTTTTCACTAATTTGGAAAACAATATTACAGCGGCTTTATTGCTCGCAATTCCACCACATCGTTGTGGTTAGTTTGTTTCGGTGCCAAAGCCTTCTCAGGGAGGCCTGTAAAAAATAACTAAAGAACTCCAGATTCATGGGACCTCACAATTGTCATTTCAGAGTTTCATTGCATAGCTCTTCATATCCCAAATTGAAAGTTTCATCATTCCTCAGATACATCAGCATTTGCATCTGATACCACAATATGAGCTCTGATCGGCTGCACCAGGCCCTGTGCCATCTTTTTAACAGCTCAAGTGACACAAACCTTACTTTCTCTAAAACTGACAGTTAACTTACAAGATTGCAACCAATGCTTACACCCATTTAGCATAATCTAAGGTGACAACGGGCCAATGAGAAAAGAGGTTAGAAGACAACTGAAAGAAGCAACTGAATAATGAGTAGAGAGGAGGCTTACCAAGGGAACATGATGAAAATGGGATATCTAGAACTCTATCAAAGTATGAGGCAATTAAAGTGATAGATTAACGTGCCAAGTCAGAGCGGTTAATAGATCAAACTGTACAAAGTTTCAGGTTGATGAAGTTTGACAAACAGTAACAGAGTACTCAGATCGTATATGATGAGGAGTGTACCCTGAAGAAACACAAATGGAAAGGGTATCAAGCCATCAAGAAGAACTATGAACAAAAATCAAGTAGGTCAGAGACTCCCAGTACTACAAATCCCAACTGACAATTGATAGTAATAAAAGCTAAAGAATGACTCTATGAAAGAAAAAATTGGATAAGTAAAAGATTCCAAAAAGAAGGCGAGTATTGAAAAATTTGGCAGCTCGAAAAGGGGAAAATGAGCATTAGGTTTTCTAAACAAGTAACTTCCACAGCTGGAGAAGACAAGATCAGATCTAAATACGCTTTAAAACACTAATCAAAGAGTTTTAATAAAAATATTGGGGCGACCAAAGGGCCAAAGAATAAATTTTAATGATTCATATGTAAGAAGAAAGAAGCTTAAAATCTCAAACCGAGTGTAACAGAAAGTATGGCAGCATGCAAGAAGCTTTCAGATCCAAAAAAAAAAAAAGGTAATTGACGAGGCTGCAAACGCTTAGGGTACCAAGCCATCAAGAAGAGCTGCGAACAAAAATCAAGTAGGTCAAAAACTCCCAGTACTACAATTAGAAATCCCAAATGGCAATTGATATATTTCTTACTTCGGATTCTTGGTCCTACTTAAGCATACAAGACCTCCCCAATGCACACCTGATGAGGGACTAAACACACGCTGGCACGGGTTCTTACAGTCTTCCCCTATTTGAGCTTTGTATCCTTACGAAAGCAGGTCCGATTCATGGCATTCCGAAAAGGCCTCATTGTGGGAAAGAGTCCAATTACAAACAACACACCAGGCTTATGGTCGGCCCTAAAAAGGCCTGTTGCAGTCCCTTAGCCACATGGGCTGTGGGCTTGGTCGGCTCTATACTATTTTAGTAATGACCATGGATCTCACCTGAAAAGACTAGCCATAAAGTTTATTATATAAGGTCTTTGGTCCTGCTTAAGTACTCCAGTCCTTCCCATGCACGCAAACACAAGAGAGCATGGATCTTCATAAAATATACAAAAAATATAAATGTTTAAATAATTCATTTGTTTAAAACTAAGAGTAGAGCCTACATAATTAAATAATTTCAATATATTTTGATTTTTCAAAACCCTCAAAACAAGGACCGGGCATATCAAAATAAAGCTCAGTGATCCTAATTTGTCTAAAATTTAAATCAGCAGGTAATAAACAGAGGATAATCGCATTTCATCTAACACAAATATATTATCAGATCAAAATGTGATGGCATAGGTAATATTACAGTTCATTACATTTATGTTTTATTCCCATAGATAAAATCATTTGAATTAACAAAAAATATACCGAGTCAACATTTCTTCTATATATTTTGATTTTTCAAAACCCTCAAAAGAAGGACTGGGCATATCAAAATAAGCTCAGTGATCCTAATTTGTCTAAAATTTAAATCAGCAGATAATAGACAGAAGATAATTGCATTTCATCTAACACAAATATATTATCAGATCAAAATGTGATGGCACAGGTAATATTACTGTTCGTTACATTTATGTTTTATTCCCATAGATAAAATCATTTGAATTAACAAAAAATATACCGAGTCAACATTTCTGCAGGCATTCTTTTATTCAAATAATACTGATTGTAATGCTCAGTAAACTTATTTCCATAGAAGATGCTAAAATTTAATGAAATGTCAATTTGTATAAAAAAATGGACATTATCAAAGACTTACCGTGTATTACAAGGAAAAATAAGCAAAAACTTATACTTTAATCAATGCAGCATACAAATACATTATGAGTGATTGTCCTTTGGTGAGAGATCAGAAACTGGTGAGGATGCAAAGCCCCCAGCTCTCTCTTTAGACTCAATCAGCATCAGTACAACTTGCCGCATTGGTGGTCTATCAAATGGTGACATTCTTGTACACAACAAAGCAATTTTCAGAACTGTGATCATGTGATCGACAGCATTCTTGTCTTTTAGATTCAATTTACCATCAAGTATTCCAGGAGTCAAAGAATTGTTCTTAATGTAATTTCTTACCCATGTAACAAGGTCACCACCTTGGTCTAATGGCTGAACAGGTGTTCTTCCAGTCAGCAACTCCAAAAGGACAACTCCATAACTATAAATATCACATTTTTCTGTGACCTTCATTGTATAAGCATATTCTGAAAGAATTTTTTTTGACTATGTTAGGGATAGATAAACGTGATAATGATAAGGCAAATTTAATTTATCAATGAGATTTTAATACACTCCAAAAAATGTCGCGTGTCATACTATCTACAAAGAACACATAAGTACAGCAGCAGCAGCAACAACAACAAAAAAATACAGTGAATGCTGTTTATTGAACAGCAAGCAAGATGAAGCACGATAGAGTAGAAGAGTATGAGCATATGCTATTGCATGAAAAAAACTACAGCAGTTAGTCCTGGTTGTTGATGTTGAGCAAGATTTAACAAATTCCATTTTGAAGAACAGAAAGCACAGATAAAAAATCCATGTGCAGCTGGATGTTGATTTTAAAAATGAAAAATAAAAGATAACAGAACATTCACTTGGAACTAATCAACAATATCAGAAATAAGTATGATCATCAACATGGTGAAGAAGGCAAAAAACTTTTTTGATGATTGTTTCCTGTCCAAATACTTAAGTGCAAATCTTTGAATAATCGGTTTATCATGAGGCCAACATATCTATTTTATTAGAGTAAATTAAAAAAGGAATATCTTTATAGATGCTTCCAGAGGATAAAAGGGCAAATTTAAATAAAATCCCTACCAAAGTAAGAAATTCGGATTGTAGTAATTTGAGGATTTCTGGATATCATACCAAAGTACTAAAGTGTACTATAACAAAAGCATTTCTTCTCCATAAAAAGAAAGACATTTTTGAAACTGGTTTAGGAGAAAAACATAGTGCGCAAGTTGTTCGATAAATGCCTCTCTGAAACTCAAAGTCAGTTGGCATGGGAAGGCATAAGGATGTTGAATAAATAATTTGATGATGAATGATGCAATTTCGCAAAATATAGCTCAATAATCTTAAACGAAGTGAAAATGATGCAAGTCAATGAACTAGGGCTTCTGCATGACACTAACTCCCATCAAACATTAAGAAGACCTGCTTTCAGTTTAGACAATCTAGCATTAGCAGTTCTGCCAACAGATATGCTGCCTTCACTATAGTAGCATATTCAGTAGAAATTGGAGAAAAGGCCAATGCAAACTTCATTACAGGCAGTATAGCAGCTATTTACTCAGAAATTGACATGAGAAAATATCATGAGAGAAAATATCTGCGCGAAACAGGAGAGAAAATGACTGGTATATCATGAGAAGTGCCAAAAGGAGGACTCACCAGGTGCTATGTACCCATAAGATCCAGCAACTGCAGACATTGATTTTGAGTATGGCATATCAATTAGCTTTGCCAATCCAAAATCTCCAACATGTGCTTCAAATTTTCATCAAGTAAAATATTGTTAGACTTGATATCTCGGTGAATGATGCGGGGCTTACAATCATGGTGCAAATATGAAAGCCCCTCCGCAGCTCCAAGGGCAATCATATAACGTGTATCCCAGTCAAGGCTAGAAGAAGATCCCCTGTGAAGCAGCTCACCCAGGCTGCCTCTTGACATGTACTCGTACAAAAGAAAATTGGAGCTCTGGTGATTGCAGAAACCATATAGCTTCACAATGTTTCGATGCCTTATCTTTCCAAGAGTCAAAATCTCTGCATGAAAGCTGTTGTCTGTATTGCTCCCCTCTCTATTTGATGCTAACTTCTTTACAGCAACAGTCAGTCCAGACAGCATGACTGCTCTGTATACCGTCCCACAAGCACCTCTTCCAATTACGAAGCCCTCATCAAAATTATTTGTGGCAGCAACCAGATCTTGGAATGTAAATCCCTCCTTTGGGGAAATGTACATGCTTGATGCTGCAGAAGAAAGCTGCTTGTCCTGCAAAGGAGCGACAGTCTCAAGCGGTCTTCTCATAAAATATACAATCACAGCAATAAGAACAAGTGAAATCCCTCCAACAGCAGCAGCGATTATAGCAATGATCTTCCCCAAGGAGGTTCTTGTTCTCAATGATGATGGAGTAGACGAAGATGGAGATCCAACACATTCACCAAGAGGTCCACCGCAAAGCCCTTTATTTCCTACAAAGCTGCTCAAGGGCATGTTTTGAAACAAAGAAATCTGGGGAAGAGGACCAGTGAGATTGTTGTACGAGACATTAAGACCAAGTAAACTGGATAAGTTTGCAAATGTGGATGGGATTTCACCAGTTAAGTGATTATTATTGAGTAAAAGAAATTCCAATAGAGCAAGATTTCCAAGTTCTTGTGGCATAGACCCAGAAAGATTGTTATAGCTGAGATTCATTGCAATTTGCAAGCTTGAAAGTCCACCTAATTCCTCTGGGATTCTACCACTAAACTGATTACCACCCATCTGCAACTCTGTCAAACGAGAAAGCTGTCCTAAAATCAAGGGTATATTTCCAGATAGCCTATTATCAGAAAGAATCAGCAATTCCAACTGCAGGAGGTTTCCAACTTCATTTGGTAATGTGCCCACAAAGCGATTCTGGCTGATATCAAGTCTCTGGAGCTTTGTACAGTTGAAAATCAATATAGGTATTCTTCCTCCAAATCTGTTAGATGAAATGTTAAAGACAACCAGCCGTGATAGATTAGCGATCTCTCCTGGCAACTCAGAAGCAAAAAAGTTGCAGGGAATGTTAAGCCTTTGCAAAGCTTTACAGTTCCCTATCTCTGGAGGAATGGGACCACTAAACTTGTTCTGACCTAGCTCAATGGTACTTAGGTTTACCAGATTGCACAGTTCAGAGGGGAAGCTGCCTGTGAGGTTGTTCCCGCCTAAACGAAGCTGCACCAAGGATTTGCAATTTGTGATACCAGTTGGGATGTTTCCTGTCAGCTTGTTCGACCATAGGTTCAACAAAATAAGATTAGAATGCCTGCAAAGATGTCTTGGTATTTGCCCAGTGAGGTGGTTGTCTGAAAAATCAACCACCCAAAGTGGACTATACACCCCAAGCCTCCGAGGAATGCTACCAGACAGCATGTTATCAAAGAGTTGTAACTGGATCAGCTCAGTCAGATACTGCAAACTATTAGGGATGGGGCCAGTGAGGTAGTTGATTGAAAGATCAAGCTTAGTCAAATTCTTGAGTCCACACAGCTCAGTCGGGATAAAACCTTTCAGCTGGTTCTGGAAGAGGTAGAGCAGGTGCAAGCCCTTTATGTTGCTTAACTCTGCTGGTATTTCTCCAGTCAACATATTCTCCGAGAAGTCTATTTCTGTTGCCAGAGTAAGATTCCCAATCTCCTTTGGGATCGTCCCATTCAATCCATTCCTGTACAGATATAACTTCTCTAAATTCTTCAGGTTCCCAATCTCCACAGGTATATGGCCCACTAGATTATTCTGGTATAGCGCAAGGGTCTGAAGGCTTGAACAGTTTCCAAGCTCCTGGGGGATAACTCCAGACAGTTGATTGGCCCAAAGAATCAGTTCAGTCAAGCGCCTCAGCTTCCCGAGTTCTTTAGGGATCTCATCACCTAGCTGGTTTTGAGCAAGTCCAAGCACCTGCAAGTTCTGGCATTCACTTATCTCGACAGGTAAGCTTCCAGAGATCATATTCTGCCCTGCTCGAAAGATGGTCAGGTTCTTGAGTTTGCCGATGGAATGAGGCAATGGACCTGTTAAGTTATTGGTATACAACACCAGTTCTGCGAGCGAGGAGAGATTTCCGATCTCCTCAGGAAGGGAACCAGAAAGCTTGTTATTACATAGATTGCAGTGAATCAAGGGCAAGAGATTTCCCAATTCTGGAGGGATTTCGCCTTCAAAGTTATTGTTGTTCAGGATTAGAGTCTTCAACTTTGAGCAATTTCCTATTTCTGCAGGGATTCTTCCTGAGAACCCATTGAAGGAAAGGTCAAGATATGTTAGGTGCACTAAGCCACCAATGCTCGGAGAGATGGCTCCAGACAGATTCATGGAGTTTAGATCAAGAGAGTAAACCACAGGATCATAGCCAAATGTGCAAGTCACACCCTTCCATCCACAAGGCGTTTGATCTTTGGGGTTCCAACTATCAAGGTAGTGGAGGTCATCCGTCATTTGACTCTTAAGTTCCAAGAGGTACTGGCCTTCCATGTTTAGCCCTTGGGAACTACATAATGATAGAAAGACTACCAGCAACACAAAATCAAGAACCGCAAAAGAAAAGTCCGTTTCAGATTTTGAAAACTCTGGCATTTTAATGATCAGAAGTATTGATATCAAGATCTAATTGAACTCATGTTCTACTGAAATTTTCATATAGTAGAAGCCTCGGATGCCTAATTTCAATCATCAAAGAAAGGATCCATCATTCCCTGTCACCTTCTGCACTACAGTGATTCTTGAGCATACTCATTTCCTGAATTGAGTTCAATAATTATACAACAAAGGAAAAGAGAACAACAAGGTTTGCTTAACATAAGAAGGGGAGAAGAGGAACAAGAACCATGATTTAGGAATCAAAAAGAAAAGGAAATTTCAGAAACTTTGAGGAACTCAGAGCATTCATACCTCCATGGATACAAAGCCTCGAATATTCCAATGCTGAAGGCTGCAATAATTTAGCAACAAATGAGGCAAGCCCGTTCCAAGATAACTCACAAGCACAGTAGTTTCTTTAGGCAAGTAGGAAAGCCAGAAGTCCACCGCCGTCACCTGCTCCAGCCCTCGAATTCAAAATTCTCACGCCTAACGCTGAAAGCGTCTTCCGCCCAGCATCCAGCCCGCCCAGGTTGTTGATATTCTTCTAGCAGGCAAACCAAACCCTAGAGAAGTCACGAGTTGGTTCGAGGAAGTTAGACTTCAAACCCACAAACTTCACAAACTTCTCCATTGTCACCACAAACTTATCACCTCCCAAATCTACTCCACCCACTATGAATCGAGAAATGGTCACAAAGGAAGGAACTTTTCCAGTTCTCAGCATCAAAATCTCTCCCTTTCGCCCCAGGAACCCACCATTTTCCCACAACCAATCACCCCCTGGACCAACACGGATGAACCCAGCTGGCTTCCTTCGAATCCACCCAAGATTCTCCGCGAAAGATAACCCCCCAGGTTCGGAAACCGCAGAAACAACCACTCCAGCCCACCTTTTCCGATATAGATCCAAAAAAGAGCGAACTTTCCGGATTTTTTTTCCCTGTTAAAAAGCCACCTTTTTTTCCTCTTCTCCCCTTCTCGGTCTCGCTCGTGCGCCGAATCCACCTCGTTTTCCCCCTTTATTCTTTTCTAGATTTTCCGCCAACTCGTCTGGAACTGCCCTCCTTTTGGCCTCATCCGAACCTCACCATCGATCCAAAAGCAAAAAATCCAAAAAAAAAATTGTCCCAAAATAGGAGAGAAGAGCTCAGAAACACAGAGAGAGAAGAGAGAACAAAACAGAAGGGAGATACAATGGCCGGCAAGCACGCTTTCGAGTTTCAACTTTCCATCTCTTTCCCTCTCTGTCCTCATCGAAGGGCCCCCTTCGCCCTCGTTGCTCCATTTCATTTATTTTTTTTAAGTTCTAAGGTTTATTAGTTATTATTATAATGATATTATCTCTAATTAAATAGCTAATGAGGTTAAGCTAAGGAATGGCTTTTGGGCTTTGAACACAAATCGAGATGCTTTGGGTCAAGTCTTTTTTAAGGTATTCCTTGGGGCACTCAAAGCATTGCTTAGATTGGCTGTTTATCTTTAGTTATTTAGTGTTTTTTATCCATAGGCCTTTGGGTGTCCGTGGCATTAGGGGGGACAAGAGGTTTTCCACCCAAAGAATGCTTTGGCTAGGTTGGCCTTCTTGGTGGATTCCTCCTACTCTAAAAGATCTGGTCAAAAGTTTTGGTGAGCATGCGTGTGGAGTCAACAAGCTTCATTTTCAAGGTTCACTCAAGAATAAAAGTAGTTTTTTATTTTTTTGATAAGATTCTTCCATGATTTCTCAAAAAAAAAGTGGATATAAAATAATTCTAGTTCCATACATATTAAAGGTATTTTTCCTCCTTTATACTTACAATGCCAAAGGCAAGAGCTTGTGGTCATAGGCATCTAGATGATTTTTATGCCAAATCTATTTGTAATACAAACCTAAGAAAACACTCCCCTTTTTTCGGTTTCTCTATGAGAAAAATAGGCGATATAGTGTGTATATAATTAAAAGAAAGAACATCTAATGAAAATAGCAAGTGTTTAGTAAGTTAATGGAGATAAAATAAATGCAACTAGAAATGGTTTACTTATATCGATATAATAAATATAAATATCATGAAAAATGCTCGTGCTCTTAAGAATAAACATCATCATGTGTCAATTAACGACACCTTCTTTGCCATGCAGAAAAATATTAGAAAGGTATTAGCCCGTACGTGTTTCTTTTGTGCAAGAGTATTTTAAGATAGGTTTAAGAGGACAAAAAAAATTGATCTAAGAATACGTTGAAAATTTCTCAAAAAATAGACATTGAATACAATTATGATCAAGAAATATTATTATTGATTGAATATTTATCTTTTCGATCTTGTTGATCCATTAAATCCTCAAAACTCATATGAGAATCAAGAATTGCTCTCTCTTATCAACAAGAGCTCCATGAGCTGCTTCTTATTTGTTTTTAGTTTAGGCTATCAAAACCCAAGCACCCAACTTACATCATCAATGCTTTAACTAGTAAGTAATGATCTCGCAAATGGGCCCACATACTGCTTGTGATTGTTTTTTTTATACCATTTAGTTTCAAATTTGATGGGTATCATTATGGTATATTCCATGGTAAACTTTCCCAATCCAATTTCTCAAAATTCCACATATTTTCTCCTTCCATGAAGATATGATCCATGAGAGTGACTAGTAAATATCTTCTCCTTTTCATCAAGACATCCTCTTTTCTCCACTCCTTTCTGCCTTCTGCCAAACCTCCACTAGTCCAACTTTCTTCATATTTTTTTGTGATGGTAGATATCCCTAATACTACCAAAACACTTGGCCTATCTCATAGAGAGAAGTGATTCAACTCTAATTTGGATGTCATTTTATGTGACTGTTGATTTGTAGACTGAGGCCTATTAGTGCTTTTCCCAATACTGTTGGTAGAGCTCAGCTATTTCGTCTAGAGCAATATTCAAAGCTCCTTACCTAGAAAAGGACAATGCTCAAAGTTGTCCCATTAGTCCTCTAGTGTCTATATTCCAACATGATACAATTTTGTAAGCTAACAGACCAAGCCTCTACGGACAGAGCGTGTGGTACCTATAATCTACTTCAAGCATTGCTGAATGAGTTATATCCTGATATGAAATGGGGATAGATTACTACTCACAAACATGCTCATTTCTTACACATATAGACCAGGTTGTGGTTTTGCAAATTAACAGAGTAGGACATACTTACAGGCTTATCTCATTTACTAAAACGGTTGATGACAAGTCATTGAATATAATTAAGATATGCCTAATTAATAAACTCTCATCCAAATTCTTTTTTTTGTAATAACCTAGATAGCTCACACAAATCTAGTATAAATATATTCACTATAATTGAAAAATAAAATATCATAATACTGCATTGAGGGAGAAGAAATATTCATCCAAATTCTTCCACTAGAATGATCCGTGCAGAAGGATGCTGTCTAGTTTGCCGAACCATGCGTTTCTCCATAAATATGTACGGCAAAAAGAAAAAAGTACGCTGCTTGGCTAATATCCAAAATCTTTATTTACCAATTTAATAGAAATAAAAATGTGATTTCTTAGTTTAGGAACATTAATAGCTCTCGTTATGATTATGATAATATGATAACTTTATTTTATCATATGTCATGATTTTTTTTCCAAATTGATATGAAAACTTTGAATGGAGAAAATCTATAGTCAAATGAAAGTGGTGAAAAGTCAAATTACTGGTGACTTAATAATTATTACTTAAATCCACATTGCATGCGACCGGCCATTAGATATCATTATAACAGCTGTTATAACATTATAATAACTATTATTTTATGCCAAGGATTAGACACCAATCCAATGAAAGACGGCAGGAATCGGGCCATGGTAGCCCAGGGCACGCCTTGCAAAGTTGAGGAAAGTTTTCACAGAAGCCATCTCTTTACCTACCAACGTTAGAGGAATGGTGGGTCCGTCGTTAGATACTGCTCCACACTAGGGCTCCTCAAGAAGTCAAGATGTCAGCACCCATTTCTCTAAAGTTCCCGGTCCGACGCCGGCAAAAGGGCCGCCAAAACGAAGAAATGGTAACATGTCCCGCGGGCCCACCAACCCCAGGTAAGAACAAAACCGATCAGATGGACGTGATGTCTCCGTCACGAAAGCTGACATGTCGGATACACTGACAGACATGTCCGATTCGATGGATTAGACTTCGGATGGCATCCACGACATCACCTTTCCGCACGAGTACAGAAAGCCGGCAGCATGAGAAAGGCAGGTTGGGTAAGCCCAAACCACCTGATTTAGAACACGCCGAGCCTTACTAACGGTTCCCATCTTCAAATTAAAAAATCAATAAGAAAAAAAAAGGACGGCCCACAGCAGGGCGTTTTTCTGCAACGTTCGAACAAAAATTCTAAAAAAAAACTTTTTTTTATTTTAAGTAATTTAAATGAAATCGATAATCTTTATTTTTTTTCCAACTTTATATAATTTTTTATTTTGGAAAGGAAAGGTTTTTTTTTTTTTCCTTATGCTAATAAGGACTCTGTTTCCAACGAAATAGGAGAATTGGAGAGTGGAGCCCCCTCCACTTTTCTACAACTCTTCATCAGCCATCGGCCACCCTCTCTTTCTCTCTCTTCTCTCTATTTTTTTTTCTTCCACTCTCTCTTTCCCCCATCCTCTTCGACGTGCTGGGCCGCACTCTCTTGGCCTCCTCCCTCCTCTCCTCTCCTTCCTTCTCTTTTTTTCTCTTCTCTTCTCCCTCTCCCCATCCTCTCTATGCAAGTATAGGCTTAATATGGAACGACATAGAAGCATACCAAACCGTACTATCAAATAACCAGTGCAAGCTCTGGTAATGACATAGCGATCCTTGGATAGGCCGTTGCTTGTACTTGCTCTGTACTTATCTCAAGATAGAAGATTGAATGAATCGAATCAGGTAAAATTATAAAAATCAATTTTTTTACATATAAATTATTTTTTTCTTAATTAACGGACTTGTGAAGAGTTATATATATTTGGATCGATTTCGGGATGAATGTCATTATTCTCTCTATTTACTTTGAATCCACTGTAGGTTGGATAAAATCTGTCCTATTAAGATTGGTCAGGTTGGATACTCAGTAGGGTGAAGTAAATTGCCGTCTCGAGGGTGCTCGGTTTGTGATCTTTTAAGTTGTTTGATAGGGAAGGAAATATTACTGTGCGACG
This sequence comes from Phoenix dactylifera, assembly GCF_009389715.1. Taxonomy (NCBI): domain Eukaryota; kingdom Viridiplantae; phylum Streptophyta; class Magnoliopsida; order Arecales; family Arecaceae; genus Phoenix; species Phoenix dactylifera. The sequence continues at coordinate 109,119 of NW_024068537.1, read as the reverse complement.
AATTAGCATCTATATATAAACTAAGATTCTATAATAATTTTTATCATAACTCACCACCCACAATGCTTTCGGTGATCATCTTACCTGGCACGCTTTTGTTAACCAAGTTTTGATATACTGCTTGTCCTTTTCATGACAAATGGATAGTGGCTAAAAAAATAATAGGCAGGTGTAACGCCACTCCATTAACCAAAAAAAAAGAAAACAAAGTGACGTCAAGTCGAGAACAAGTAATCACAATTCACAATCGTGTGTTGAAGCACTCAAAATTTGACACGTTGCAAATCCCATGGTATTGCATATTATCTTCTTGTGGTGCGTGGGTTGTTATCATATTACAAATGGTCGAGCACATGCTTATCTAAACCCATTGGGTGCAAAAAAGACGGTAAGGAGAATAAAAATAAAAAAAAAATAAACGAATGGGAGATATTTATGTAGTTTATGCAAAAAAAAGACTAAAAATAGAACAAGAAATCTAAATTTTATTACGTAATTTATATGACTATCGGAGATATTTTTGGCCCAATCGAATATGTCTGAATAATATATTAATTAGTTCTTATAAAACCATTTTTATTATATATATAAATACGAGTAGTTTTGGAAATAAAATTCTATCGAGAAAATAATTGCTTAACAATTTCTCTTCATCTATCTCTCGCTGATGTCATCTCTTTCCAAATCCTCTCTCTCTCTCTCTATAGAGCTATTTCAAATTTTGATATGATTAATTTCAATTTCACCCGTAAGTGTGCATTTGCGCATGTAAATAGTTTTGTTAACTCCTTCAATGCCTAAGCTAGTTGCGTGTTCTTTTGAAGTTGTTTGAATTTAAGGGTGCAATTGTCTTCGCGTCTTAGATTGTCCAAACAAATTTCCATGCGACTTAAAGTCTTGAATATCAGAGGAAGAAGTTGTAACATCTCCCTCAAAGGAAGAATCAAGAATCATTTAGAGATTTTGGTTTGTCCCACCACTACATTGACAAGTAGTTTTGTACTCTTTTAGAATCATTACCATGAGTCTCATCCAATCACACATTAATTGTGGCTAGTTTTTTTTTTTACAAGACTAGGGTCGCTCATGTCCTCACGCTATAATTCGCCAGGTTGCAAAGAACCCTAGTCTAGTTAAATGAAATTTCTTACCTTAAGCTTGCAGTCCAATCAATTTTTTCTCAAACTTTACAATAGTTCTTACCAACCCATTTATGTCTTAAAAACTATCACTATCTATAGACATTATAACTTAAAAATTGCTTATTTTTAGTATTAGTATTGTAACATCGGAAGGTATTATTTGGATTCCTTGATCCTGTATAAATACCCAATATCTACCCAGCGAATAATCGATGTGGGACTAAACACACGTCCGCACGGGTCCTCATATACTCTTCCTGTTCAAGCCTGACGTCCTCGTAAGGCTAAGGGTTCAAATCCATTCAAATCTAATCACAAACACCACGATTGACTTATGGTTAGCCCCAATGGATCCGTGCTGCAGTGTCCCCTAGTCCACATAGATTATGGGCCGGATCTGCTCTGATACCATTTGTAACAACCCAAGACCTCATTCAAAATGGCTAGTTGGAAGGTATTATTTGGATTTCTTGATCCTATATAAGTACCCAAGATCTATTTAGTGAATAACCAATATGGGACTAAATACATGTCCACACGGATCCTCACAAGTATCATCAATATCTATAATTAATATATTTAGGTGAAAAAACATCAGAGTAATGGCTGAGATTGTTTTTTTCTTTTTCCTCCTCTCTTTGGTGGGTAAGGAGAATCAGGCAAAGGCTTCTTTCTTTTTTTTCTTTTTTGTTTTCGTAAGTCCTTTCAAGTCCACCTACTGCAAACCATGAGCTGCAGCTAACACTGGAGTCAACTCGGAGATCATGTGCTGGTGTTGACCCTTGGAATCGTGAAGTGCAAAGATAATTTCCAGAGCCCGTACCAGCGACAGGGCTCCGAAGAAGTCCTTTGATTGGTTAGATCTTGTCCAGCATCTACTATCCGTGTCAGAGTTTGACAACTAGCATCGTCTAGGGTGGCAAAACCAAGTGGATCTCACCTAATCTGCTTTGGGTTTGGAAATTCTGGATGAGATTTCTTAATTTGTGCTTGCTACGCAGTAGAGTTTTAAGAAGATTCCGCTTTGACTTGACTTGGCTCATTATTTATTTATTTATTTATTTTTGGGTGGTGTGGAGGAGCATTGAAGCCATTTGGGTCAATTGAGAAGCATAAAAAGTCTATTATTAGTTGTGTGGTTCATCCTCAGAATACTTCTTAAAAAAAAAAAATTGAATTGGGCTAGAAAGGTTCAGGTTGAGTCCTGTAGAGTAGGTTAACTTAGCCAGGTTGTATCAGGTCACATGAGTTGGACTATAGGTAGGTTTGGGTTGAAAAGATACAACGAAATACCAAGTTGATTTACGTATTGGTCTAGGTTGCCGATGTTGTTGGCCTTAGTGGACCTGACTCGACCCTATATCACACTCGTGCTTCATGCGGGTGGCAATTTTTACATCTAAGATTCATGCCAAATATTACATAAAATTATATTCGAGTAATGTTATGGGATTTGTTCTGCACAAATAGTTATTCTGTGGCGTGGCAAGAGAGGATTGGTGCAATTTGTTGCTATACAGAGTTTGTTAAATTCTTAAATTGCCAAACTAGCAGTTATTGGTTCGATAAAAATTTTCTGTGTGCATAACAGGCCCCTCGAAACATTTTCCTTTATATTTTGATCCAATGAAAGTATTTGAGATTTTTCAAAACTAAATTTTAACGATATATAAGATATCATGCCGAACCTAAGCTTGCTTTAAGCATGAATGCAGGTAAAGGCACAATTCATTTGCTAGTCTCTTTAAGATCTTGCAATGTGCAAAATTAGGTGTATATCCAAATTATGTCCACCATACAGGGCCTTTGGATTCAGATGTCAAACCTTTTTAATCCATTAGTGCAGTTTGCATTTTTACAGTTCTAAACCAATCCCATTTTGATGATACTGTGCTTGGACATTGTGCAATCCAATTCTTGTACCTTGACAATATTTGAAGACCATGGTTCCTCTATAAAGAGAAATGGCAAGTAGTTGGCACCAAAGCATTTAGCCTCAATCAATAAACCTATTACTGCTGCAACGCACCAAAGCCATGCAATATCCATGCGATCCTTAATGAAGCGATCCGAGTTCGTATTGGTCCATTGAGCACAACTCCTAGAAAGCTAAAGCCTGCTAAGTGCTGGCGAGGTGGTAACCACTATGCTTTGTCTGTTCTCGTTATCAAGTTTCGCATGTGTGCAGGTACCATGCATGGGGCCTTTCAAATTCCTAATTGTTAGTGCTACAAGGATGGCTTTTGACTATCCTAGTAATATTCTTTGTATGATTAAAAACTTCATGAGATGTTTTTGATTACTTTTTAGAAATTTTCTTGTAAAGGAATTAATGAAGATGTATTCCATTATTAATCAGGACAAACCCAGTCCTGACTACAGAGGATTGGGCTTTGAAAGACTTGACTTGGATTACTGCATCTCTTTCCAATTCTGTTCTTCCCTGCATTTTTGGTCTCACACATGCGCATGAAGTTTGGCATGTCCTCGAGCAAGCCTTTGGAGCACCACTCCATGCTCGCATCCACCAGCAGCAAACCTATTGAAAAGACCATGGATCTCCCATGGTACATGGATACCGTGTTTGATGGCCGCAATCAAAAGATAGATGGCTATCAACAATGCCGTGTATGATGCATAAACGGTCTTGTATGATAGTCATCCTTCTGATGGCAGCTATCGAGCATGGTCAGTACTCTGCAATGTAATCTGTGCATTATAGAGGATCCATGCTCTTGCAAAAAATGACACATTGATGCACCCGACAATAAGTCTCATAATGTGTATTTAAAAGGTAGCTATTTTCATAGTGTCTTTGGCCATTAAAATGAAACCTGTATATGTTTTTAAAGGCTTGAATATCAAAGCAAGCAGTTGAAACATCTCCTTCAAGGGAGAAGTCGACAATAATCTAGAGATTCCTGTCCTTTAAAACACCACACTGGCAATGGTTTTCTTCTCCTTTAGGATGGTCACCATGAGTTGCACCGAGTCACAGATTAATGGGGACCACATTTTTGCAAGACTAGCAAATCTTCTGGGCTATAATTCATCAGGAGAGAAGGAATCTTGGCCTGCTTAGCTGACATTTCTCAAGTCAAGTGTGCAACCTAGTCAAAATTCGTTTGTTGAGTTTTTCTTGCCAACTCATTTGTCTCTTAAACTATTTTGCTTGTAACTGTTATGACTTCTAAGTAGCTTGTTTTCAGTATCAATGTCAGCAACATTTATATTCAAAATAATTAGCAGAAAAATCTTGAGAACAATGTATTGGTTTATTAATAAAATATTTAATTCAAAATTTTGAAATTTTAGAATTTTATATTGGGTATTTATCAAAATATAAATTTAGTTAAATATAAAAACTTATCTTAGATTTCTAAATAAATTAGTTATCTAAATAAATTTTTATTTTTATTTTTATCACTCTATTCTTTTAAAATTTTACGGACACATCCCTAATTATTTTTTATGCAGTATTTTAAAAAAAAGCGTAGAGACGCTTCACTTCTCACAAAAGATCATAAAAAATGCTTTGCAAACTGGCTTTACGGAGATTTTTGTAGGTGAAATGGTGCATTCTTATGAAGTTGCATCTAATTCCAAGCAACTTGGGGCGTTAGTTTTGTTTGGCTTTTTTATTTTTGTTTATTGGTGGAGGTGGGGAAAGCATGATGGAGCATTGCTTGTTGGTTTTGTTCGTTTACTTTTGAAGATGCACTACAAGAAACTTGGACATTAGCGACGCTTTTTGTGGCTATTAGCGACGCTTAAAAGCGTCGGTAGAAACCATCCCGACGCTTTCCAAAGCGTCGGTAAAGCGTCGCCTATGCTACAGTGGAAAAAATATTTTCCGACGCTTTTAAAAGCGTCGCTAATTCCAATTTAGCGACGCTTTAAAGCGTCGCTCTTTCCTGACGCTTTAAAGCGTCGCGAATTCCCATTTGCAAAAAAAAATACCATTTGCGGTCTGCATCTTCTCCTCCTCCATTCAGAAATACAAACCTCCCCGATCGGTACCTTCATTCCATCCGTGCAGAGTGGTTGGGTTTGGCTATATAAACAGTTTTTTTTTTCAGATCCGCCGATGTGGGACTAAAATGAGGTAATTTTTTGGCTTCCGACGACGCTTTTAAGTGTCGTTATTTAACAACGCTAAATAGCGTCGTTAAAAGTGTCGTTAATTACATATTAACTTCGACGACGCTTTTAAGCGTCGTTATTTAACAACGCTAAATAGCGTCGTTAAAAGTGTCGTTAATTACATATTAACTTCGACGACACTTTTAAGCGTCGTCATTAGCCGACGCTTTTAAAAAGCGTCGGCAAATGTTGACGGAAAAATTTTTTTGCCGACGCTTGGAATAAATGTCGGCAAATAAGAGTCGGTAATGTTCTTTTTTTGTGTAGTGATGTATCCAAAAGTTGACGAGGCTCGTATCTCGCGAATCATTAGAAGTATCCCAAGCAAGATTAGCCGTGTAAACCGAGACAAGCAAACGCAAGAGCTCAATATTATATATAGAGTAAATTACAATTTTTTTTATAAAATTAAAAATAATTTATATTTATATTTAATAATTTGAAAAATCTATATTTATACATTAAAATTTATTTTTATCTAAAATTTTAATCCATAATTTAATAAAACTCAAACCGTTAACCTTAAATAAAATCCAAATAATTAGAAAAAAATTTTAAAACAACTAAAATAATCTTAAGTGACATAACAACCCAAAAATATAAAAAAAATATGTGCATTCTTCTCCCAATCTAAGAATATTTTTGTCTTTTTAGATGAGATAAATAGTTTCACTAATGCCGTTAATTTAATAGAGTATAAGTGTAGATTTTACATGCTATGAGATGTAAGTGTAATAAATATAAACTTTAAGAAGATTTTTGTAGTTTACTTTTATATCTATGTTGAAAAGACCCAATTCTCCAGCATGGACACGATTATACTAAATTGGAAAATACCCTATTCCCCAGCATGAACACTCTATACCAAATCATTAGATCTAACACTTGCAAAGATAGCTATATACAATAGGTCATTGAGAAACACCTAATCAAAATCCTAGGTACCTTGGGAATAAGGGTAATTGACTTTCCCATCCCTCTAAAGACTCCACTGTAACAAAAAGTCCTTGTTAATTAAATCTAAAACAACCGGTCCAAAAACTTTCCAAACTGTAATTTCCGGTCCCTGAGCCCCTTTTATTTTGAAATAAGATACCGAAAATGCCCCTTCCCTCATGATCTCCCATCCTTCCGAAGAAGAAGAATTTCAGAGACTTTCCAAACTGTAATCTCCCAGCCGCGGCTGCTGCCGACCGCGGCCTGCCCCCTCCCGCGGCCGCTGCCGGCCCGGCTCGCCTCCTCCCGAGCCCCCTCCCGCGGCCGTGCCGCCGGGAATGCCTCCGCCCCTGCCCCCATGGTGGGAAGGTGCCGAAGAAGAGGAAGAAGGGCGCCGTCCCGCGTCCTGCGGCTGTCGCCGGCCACGGCCCGCCCTCCTCCAGCGTCCGCCGTGGCCCAGCCCCTTTCCGGCGCCGCCGGCCTCGCGAGAAGAGAAGAAAGAAGAAGAAGGGAAGAAGAGAAGAAAAAAAAGAAAAAGAAAAGAAAAAGTTTGAACTGGGGTCGACTCCTGCTCTGCTGGGGTCGACTCGTGAGAATCTTGGGTCGACTCGCTCACTTCTACAATAATTTTCTAAGAACACTTAACTGTGTGCACAGTCCTGTTAACTGTGTTCGCAGACAACTTAACTGTGTGCCGCCAGCTCGCGAAAGGAGAAAAAAGAAGAAAGAAGAAGAGAAGGAAAAAAAAGAAAAAAAAAGAAGAAAAAAAAGGAAAACATAAAAATAAAGTTAAATAAGCTTGGAACAATTAAATAAGTTCGGAACACACTTAATCTAACATGACACACGGTTAAATAAGCTTGGAACATATTTAAATCATCCCGGAACACACTTATTCTACCCCAGAACACAGTTATTTCGACTGTGCACACAGTTAAGTGTTATTAGAAAATTATTGTAGACTTATGCTGAGCTGGGGTCGAGCTGGGGTCGACCCCTAAAGAGCTGGGGTCGACCCCTGAAGACCTGGGGTCGACCCCTAAAGAGCTGGAGTCGACCCCTGAAATCAGGCAGAAAAACAGCTCTCTGGAAAGCCTGAGAGAGTCGACTCCATGTGAGCAGGGGTCGACCCCAGGTCTGTGAACACAGTTAAGTTGTCTGTGAACACAGTTAACTTGTCTAGGAACACAGTTAACTTGTCTAGGAACACAGTTAAGTTGTCTGTGAACACAGTTAAGTTGTCTAGGAACACAGTTGTTTGGGAACACAGTTAAGTTGTTTGGGAACACAGTTAACTTGTCTGGAAACACAGTTAAGTTGTCTAGGAAAAAAGTTAATTTGTCTAGGAACACAGTTGTTTAGGAACACAGTTAAATTATTTGGAAACACAGTTAACTTGTCTAGGAACACAGTTAACTTGTCTAGGAACACAGTTGTCTAGGAACACAGTTAAGTTATCTGTGAACACAGTTAAGTTGTTTAGGAACACAGTTATCTAAGAATATAGTTAAGTTGTTTGGGAACACAGTTAACTTGTCTAGGAACACAGTTGTTTAGGAACACAGTTAAATTGTTTGGGAACACAGTTAACTTGTCTAGGAACACAGTTAACTTGTCTAGGAACACAGTTGTCTAGGAACACAGTTAAGTTGTCTGTGAACACAGTTAAGTTGTTTAGGAATACAGTTATCTAAGAATACAGTTAAGTTGTTTGGGAACACAGTTAACTTGTCTAGGAACACAGTTGTTTAGGAACACAGTTAAATTGTTTGGGAACACGGTTAACTTGTCTAGGAACACAGTTAACTTGTCTAGGAACACAGTTGTCTAGGAACACAATTAAGTTGTCTGTGAACACAGTTAAGTTGTTTAGGAACACAGTTATCTAAGAATACAGTTAAGTTGTTTGGGAACACAGTTAACTTATCTAGGAACGCAGTTAATTTGTCTAGGAACACAGTTAAGTTGTTTGGGAACACAGTTAAGCTGTTTGGGAACACAGTTAACTTGTCTGGGAACACAGTTAATTTGTCTAGGAACACAGTTAACTTGTCTAGGAACACAGTTGTTTAGGAACACAGTTAAATTGTTTGGGAACACAGTTAACTTGTCTAGGAACACAGTTAACTTGTCTAGGAACACAGTTGTCTAGGAACACAGTTAAGTTGTCTGTGAACACAGTTAAGTTGTTTAGGAACACAGTTATCTAAGAATACAGTTAAGTTGTTTGGGAACACAGTTAACTTGTCTAGGAACACAGTTAATTTGTCTAGGAAGACAGTTGTCTAGGAACACAGTTAAGTTGTTTGGGAACACAGTTAAGTTGTTTGGGAACACAGTTAACTTGTCTGGGAACACAGTTAACTTGTCTGGGAACACAGTTAATTTGTCTAGGAACACAGTTAACTTGTCTAGGAACACAGTTGTTTAGGAACACAGTTAAATTGTTTGGGAACACAGTTAACTTGTCTAGGAACACAGTTAACTTGTCTAGGAACACAGTTGTCTAGGAACACAGTTAAGTTGTCTGTGAACACAGTTAAGTTGTTTAGGAACACAGTTATCTAAGAATACAGTTAAGTTGTTTGGGAACACAGTTAACTTGTCTAGGAACACAGTTAATTTGTCTAGGAACACAGTTGTCTAGGAACACAGTTAAGTTGTTTGGGAACACAGTTAAGTTGTTTGGAAACACAGTTAACTTGTCTGGGAACACAGTTAACTTGTCTGGGAACACAGTTAATTTGTCTAGGAACACAGTTAACTTGTCTAGGAACACAGTTGTTTAGGAACATAGTTAAATTGTTTGGGAACACAGTTAACTTGTCTAGGAACACAGTTAACTTGTCTAGAAACACAGTTGTCTAGGAACACAGTTAAGTTGTCTGTGAACACAATTAAGTTGTTTAGGAACACAGTTATCTAAGAATACAGTTAAGTTGTTTGGGAACACAGTTAACTTGTCTAGGAACACAGTTAATTTGTCTAGGAACACAGTTGTCTAGGAACACAGTTAAGTTGTTTGGGAACACAGTTAAGTTGTTTGGGAACACAGTTAACTTGTCTGGGAACACAGTTAATTTGTTTAGGAACACAGTTGTTTAGGAACACAGTTAAATTGTTTGGGAACACAGTTAACTTGTCTAGGAACACAGTTAACTTGTCTAGGAACACAGTTAAGTTGTCTGTGAACACAGTTAAGTTGTTTAGGAACACAGTTATCTAAGAATACAGTTAAGTTGTTTGGGAACACAGTTAACTTGTCTAGGAACACAGTTAATTTGTCTAGGAAGACAGTTGTCTAGGAACACAGTTAAGTTGTTTGGGAACACAGTTAAGTTGTTTGGGAACACAGTTAACTTGTCTGGGAACACAGTTAACTTGTCTAGGAACACAGTTAACTTGTCTAGGAACACAGTTGTTTAGGAACACAGTTAAATTGTTTGGGAACACAGTTAACTTGTCTAGGAACACAGTTAACTTGTCTAGGAACACAGTTGTCTAGGAACACAGTTAAGTTGTCTGTGAACACAGTTAAGTTGTTTAGGAACACAATTATCTAAGAATACAGTTAAGTTGTTTGGGAACATAGTTAACTTGTCTAGGAACACAGTTAATTTGTCTAGGAACACAGTTGTCTAGGAATACAGTAAAGTTGTTTGGGAACACAGTTAAGTTGTTTGGGAACACAGTTAACTTGTCTGGGAACACAGTTAATTTGTCTAGGAACACAGTTGTTTAGGAACACAGTTAAATTGTTTGGGAACACAGTTAACTTGTCTAGGAACACAGTTAACTTGTCTAGAAACACAGTTAAGTTGTCTGTGAACACAGTTAAGTTGTTTAGGAACACAGTTATCTAAGAATACAGTTAAGTTGTTTGGGAACACAGTTAACTTGTCTAGGAACACAGTTAATTTGTCTAAGAACACAGTTGTCTAGGAACATAGTTAAGTTGTTTGGGAACACAGTTAAGTTGTTTGGAAACACAGTTAACTTGTCTGGGAACACAGTTAACTTGTCTGGGAACACAGTTAATTTGTCTAGGAACACAGTTAACTTGTCTAGGAACACAGTTGTTTAGGAACACAGTTAAATTGTTTGGGAACACAGTTAACTTGTCTAGGAACACAGTTAACTTGTCTAGGAACACAGTTGTCTAGGAACACAGTTAAGTTGTCTGTGAACACAGTTAAGTTGTTTAGGAACACAATTATCTAAGAATACAGTTAAGTTGTTTGGGAACACAGTTAACTTGTCTAGGAACACAGTTAATTTGTCTAGGAACACAGTTGTCTAGGAATACAGTTAAGTTGTTTGGGAACACAGTTAACTTGTCTGGGAACACAGTTAAGTTGTCTGGGAACACAGTTAAGTTGTCTAGGAACACAGTTAGCTTGTCTGGGAACACAGTTAAGTTGTCTAGGAACACAGTTAACTTGTCTAGGAACACAGTTAACTTGTTTGTGAACACAGTTAACTTGTCTAGGAAAGCCTGAGAGTCGACTCCAGGTGAGCAGGGGTCGACTCGTGCTGTTAAGGGGTCGACTCCAGGTCTGTGAACACAGTTAAGTTGTCTGTGAACACAGTTAACTTGTCTAGGAACACAGTTAACTTTATTTTTATTTTTATTTTATTTTATTTTCTTCTTTTTCTTTCATTTTCTTTTTTTTCTTTTCTTTTTCTTTTTTTTTTCTTCTCTTCTTCCCTTCTCCTTCTTTCTTCTTCCTTCTCCTCTCGCGAGGTCGGCAGCTACGGAAGGGGGTCGGACGGTGGCGGCCGCATGATGGGGCCACCGGGGGGGGGGGGGCAGCGGCTCCTCTTCTTTGGCACCTCCCCACCGTGGGGGCGGAGGTATTTTCGGCGGCGCGGAAGGGGGCAGCGGGTGCGGGAGGGGGCGGGCTGTGGCCGGCGGCAGGCGCGGGAGGGGGTGGGCCGTGGCCGGCGGCTGCCTTTTTCTTCTCCTTCTTCGGTGGGAATGGGAGAGGCGGGGGCATTTTTGTCCCATAAAGCAATGTTAAAATATATATGGACCGGTTGTTAAACAACCGGTCAACAGGGATTTAACGTTAAAGTTCGGTCAATAAATGGACCGCTGAGCAAGTTCCCCTGGGAATAATTCTAGCTAGGCCTGCTCTACAATGAGAACTTGTTAGTAGTTGAGTACCAAAATATTTTTTTAAACTTGATATACATTTTTACCCTTATCAATTATTTATTTAATAATCTTGTTCTTATGTTGGTTCATTCTAGTCATTTTGCTTATTATATCGACTCATTTCAATAATTAATTGTAGTCCTTTCACGTAAATAAAGGTTTGAAATGCATATGAGAGAAGATATATTAAGTTTAATATACATTGTTGATCTATTTCCTATCGGCTCAAATTTAACTAAACTTTTGAGATCAATTAACTAGTTAATATGGATCCATGTGATCCTGAATGAGGAGGTCCGAGCTCATATTGGTTCATTAAGCACAGCTCCTACAAGGCTAGAGCCTAAAAGTCACGTCTTTCTTCGTTAGGTTGGTAACCAACCCAGCTTATTAGTTCTCGTTATGAGGTTCAACAAGACCTGGGTCGGCCTTAGAGCCTAGAATGAGGTGGCCTTAGCACAGCTCCACCCCTAACAAATTAATTCCTTAGTGCCAAATGTCAGGTTAACTACCACTTAATATCTGACATGACCATTGGATCCCTTGGAAGACAAAGAACACTCTGATCTGATGGAGCTTCTCAACAGTTTTACTGTACTAGATCAAAGGATATACCACCATTGAAGCTTAGCAAGGATAACTCGCTTTCAGTTTGTGAACAATGGAGGCTGATGTTGTCCTTATTACTACTTACTATGGAAGGCCAATGTTCCAAAGAAAATTAGGATTTTCATGTGGCTGGCATTGCATGATAGACTTGATAGCGATACTAAGGGATCTTTAGTAAGAGTGCTGAGTCTTGGGCCCGTTTGGTTCGCCGGAAAAGAAAGAGAGAAAGTGTGGTCAACGGAAAAGTAATAAGATGCCTCTTGTTTGGTTGGAGTTTTCAAAGGAGAAAGACGGAGAAGTTATATTTCCATTGGAATATGATTCTCACGTTTTATGGAAAAATTTTTCCATAAAAAACATGAGAAATTTACTTTTTCATGAGTCGGGAATCACTCTATTTTTATTTTTTTTCAAAAAAGCCCTTCAACATTAAAGAGGCATTAAAGATCTAATTTTTATTAAGGGTATAATTGAAATTACACAACCAAACAAAAGCACTCTGAAAATCTGTCATTTTTCCATTGTCAACTAAACATGCCAAAAGTACTTTTTCAGGCATCCTCTTCTCAAGAATCATATTTCTAAGAGAAAAAATGCTTTCTGCGAACCAAACGAGCCCTAAGGGACTTTCATTCCCTTATGTGAGAAGGTTATTGAACTCGGTGGCATTAGTGCTTAGTTGCAAATTTTGATAGAGCGTAATGCTAGATTATTCCGCAATCATCAAACCTCAAGTAACCCTGCATCGGCAGGCAGTAATCAGTTCCTTCAATTCTTGAGGCAGCTTATGCTCCAATAGATGAGCTGATAGCTATAATTTGGTGGTTCATTTTCTTAGGCCCTATTTGAGGGAGCTGTTGGCAGTATAGCTGTCTGAAGTAGAGCTGTCTGAAGTAGAGCTGTTATAAAAAGCTGTTTGCTGTTTGGTAACTACATTCGTAAAGTGCTGTGGTACTTTGTTTTGTGTTTGGTAAACAAACTGAGAAAGTACTTTTGCATGACAAAATTACCATATGGGACATTGCATAGTATTATACAACAGAACATAATAAAACATAACATATATTAATACATAAATATACGATATAGTATAATATTATTGTAATATAAAATAATATTATTATAATATAGCATAATAGTAATATAATTGTTAGAGAAAAATTAATATTTGGTAATATAATATAATATTAAATTATTTAACATAACATATTAATGTATTATTCTGGAATGTAATATATATTATATTTATAGTATAATACAATAATAAAAGTATAAAATATTATAATTATTAGTATAAATTAATTTCTCATAATATAACATAATAATAAATTATTTAAAATAACATATTAATGTATTATAATGTAATGTAATATAATAAAATATTTATAGTATAATACAATAATAAAGGTATAAAATATTATAATTATTAGTATAAATTAATTTCTCATAATATAACATAGTATTAAATTATTTGAAATAACATATTAATGTATTATAATGTAATGTAATATAATATAATATTTATAGTATAATACAATAATAAAGGTATAAAATATTATAATTATTAGTATAAATTAATTTTTCATAATATAACATAATATTAAATTATTTAACATAACATATTAATGTATTATGATATAATATAATATGATATTATATTTATAGTATAATACAAAAATAAATGTATAAAATATTATATTTATTAGTATAAAATAATTTTCCATAATATAATATTATATTATATTATTTAAAATAACATATTAATGTATTATGATATAACGTATTATAATATTATCTTTATAGTATAATACAATAATAAAGGTATAAAATATTTTAATTATTAGATTTAGGTTTATAAAGAGACAAACTGTATAATTATTATATTTTAATATGGGCATTTTTGTCAAAAATATAGCTTTCTGAAAAAACTAAAAATAGCTTTTGGGAGGAAGCTCCAAATAATTGGAGCTTCCTTCCAAAAGCTATTTTCAGCTTTCCGCAAAAGCTAAAACTGCTTTTCCAACCCAAACACAGTTTTTTATCTAATAGTGCTTTTTGGCCCTCCAAAAGCTCCCCCAAACAGGGCCTTAGAAGTAGAGCTGTTGGAAGTAGAGCTGTTAGAAGTAGAGCTGTTGGAAGTAGAGCTTTTATAAAAAGCTGTTTGCTGTTTGGTAACTACATTTCTGAAGTGCTGTGACACTTTAATATTTGTTTGGTAAACAAACTCAGAAAGTACTTTTGTATGACAAAATAACCAAAAAGGACATTACTAGTATTATACAATAGTGCATAATAAAATATAATATATATTAATACATAAATATATGATATAGTATAATATTAATGTAATGTAACATAATATTATTATAATATAGTACTATAACATTGTATACTATAGGATAATAATTTAATATAATATTAAATTATTTAACATAACATAATATTATATTATATTATATTTATAGTATAACACAATAATAAATGTATAAAATATTATAATTATTAGTATAAATTAATTTTTTACTCTTTTGATGACCATTTATTTCTCTAACAAATTTTCTAGCTAGGTGAAAAAATTGGTTAAATAATTACTAATATTTTTATTTATTTATTTATTTATTATTTTATTTCATTGAAATATATTTATTTATTATTTTATTTATTTATTTATTCGTTCATTTATATACATATTTATTTATTTTTTTCTTTTTCTTTTTCTTTCCTTTTCTTTTTTTCTTCTCTTTTTTTCTTTCCTTTTCTTCTTTTTTTTCTTTTCTTTTTTCTTCTCTTCTTCTCCTTCCTTCCTCTCTTTCCTTCTTCTCCTTTCTTCTTCTCCCGCGAAGCCGGCGGCGCCGGAAGGGGGGCCGGGCTGCAGCGGCCGCGGGAGGGGGGCCGGGATGGCGGGCCGCGGCGGCCGTGGGAGGAGGGGGGCTCGGGAGGGGGCCGGGACGGCGGGCCCGACGGCCGCGGGGGGAGGGGGGGCTCGGGAGGGGGCCGGGGAGGGGGGGCTCGGGAGGGGGCCGGGACGGCGTGCCGCGGCGACCGCGGGGGAGGGGGGGCTCGGGAGGGGGCCGGGACGGTGGGCCGACCGGGGAGGCAGCGGCCATGGCGGCCCCTTCCTCCCCTTCCTTTTTTTTTTTTTTTTGCTGTGCGGTGGGTTGCAGCGGCCGGGGCGACAGGCCGCAGCGGCGGCTGGGGAGCGCGGCCACGGGTGGCCGGCGTGGTGGCTGCCTCCCAAAAAAAAAAAAAAAAAAGAGGGCCGGCGGCATTGAGGAGAAGGAGATAGAGAGGGAGAGAGAGAGAGGGGGGATGGTGAGAGAGAAAGAGGCGGTGGGATTGAGATTTTTGGGAGGAAAAAGAAACTTTTAAATGGGGGTATTTTGGTCAAAAATACAGCTTCCCGACAAAGCTGAAAACAGCGTTTTCGGAAAGCTCCAAAATTGAGCTTCTGCCAAAAAGTTGTTTTCAGCTTCCCGCAAAAGCTGAAACAGCTTCTTGGAAATTTTACCAAACACACTTTTTTACCTAAAAGTACTTTTGGAGGGCCAGAAAGTACTTTTTGGCCCTCCAAAAGCTCCCCCAAACAGGGCCTTAGTCATATAATGCAATCCTCCTTCAGTACTTCATGTTCCGTGTGTTCGATTCCTTTTAATAAATCGGGGTTCTTTTCAGGGAAAAAAAATCTGACATGATTTTGCGGGGATCCTTCCTGCAAGTTTCTCTAACCAGCCTGCCAAGTAAATTTCTGCTAAGCTTTAATATTAGATGCCCAAGTCGCTGCCTAGCAATGTACTTAAACAACTTGTTTTTTCTGTTTCAGATCGGAGCCAGCATCGGAAAACCGTCCAAAACTGTTCCTCCGCTGTCCAACACTAGCTCATGGGTGACATCAGGATCACTATTGATCAACCGCAGTAGTTACCGAAACTTTGCCATAGAGGCATGTAACGATCCCATCCGATCTCTTTGATTTAAATGATAGATGAGCTGAGATCTCTAGTAACCTCAATGAACTCGGCGTCTGAGTTGGGTTGGTTCCCAGTGGCATTAAATTAGAAATGTTGAGCTAGTGAAGTCAGGCATTAAATTAGAAATTTGTGATCCATAAAAAAAGTTAGATTACTTTGCTTTCGTGTTATTTGTTTATCTCACGCACCACCAACTCATTTGGTCGTTAGGAGAAATATGTAATGATAGGGGACAAAATGGATCGTCCTATTTTCGGCATGAAGTCACCCAATTCTGGCCAAACCAAGCTCAGAAGGCCGAGCTTAGAAGGAAAACCTCAGAAGGCCGAGCTCAGAAGGCCCACCTCGTCGTCCACATACTGCGGCCATGCCCTGCAGCAGCCTCATCGTACCATACTTTGCTTGCCAGCCACGCCACGACATATCAACCAGGGACCATACCCTGCTACGACTGTCAATGCCTTATCGCTCATAAGGACGAGCTGCACCATGCACCACAAGCAAGCTCTAGCTACGCGCCATCTTCTCCCATAATGAGAACGGGTCATACCTCCGCCACCTGGGCACCTCTACGGGGACTATAAATAGCCCCATCAGGTAACTCCCAGGGGGACGTTTGGCTGTACCAAATTTACCCCACTCTAACTTGATCGTCGGAGGGCTCTCACCGGAACCCCACCGGTGAGGCTTTATGCAGGTCCGCCGCCGTGTGGAAGGTGGTGCTCACCCTCTTCCTCCACATTTCGGTAGCTCCCTCGACTCCTTCGGCGTGGTCACCCTTGGGCCAAATTTGAACCACAACATTTGGTGCTAGAGGAAGGGCCTGAGTCGTGATCATGAGGTTAAGAAGTCATAGAGCTTCAAATGCATCGAGGAGCCGGGCACCAGCTCCCGACAACTCGCTCTAAAGTCCACCCCCTGCAGAACCGGCGGACCGAATTTCTCAGGTCTAGCGGGAGCAGTTCAACCTGCTTATCCAACAAGTCCAAGCGCTCACTGTGGTTGTTCAAGGCCTGCAGTAAGTAGGAGATCAACCTGTACTCCCTCCTCATGAGCATGAGTCCTCAGGACACCACTTGCGACATCATTCTCCTGTAGAGCGTCGCCACCACCGAAGCTCCCATCGAGCTTGGTTCCTAGGCCAGGAGGGCCCTTTTGGTAGCATGATTAGATCTTGCACCGAAGGAACAAAATCGTGCGAGAGCATGGTACCTATGCGGACCTCTTCCAGAGCGGACAATACCTTACGATAGAAGGACGAGTTCAGAAGGTTAGACGGTCGGGCCGACCTCAAAAGGATCAGAAAGATTAGAGGACCAGAAGGCCTGGTGGAAGAAAATGCTTCCAATATAGCTCCTATATCCTATATGTCGACGACTCCTTGACCTCAGGGGGCAGCGGCGCAGCCCAGAGCTCAACATCTGCTGCCAAACGGTCTCCAACGACTCCCAGCCAGTGCTGAGCCAAGTCCTGAGGGACTTTGAAGCTCGAGAGCTGTCAAGATGTCTCCAAAAGGTACAGAACGCCACTTCGGTTTTAAATAATTTCAATATTCCACATATTTCAGGATCGGAGAATGCAAAAGATGACCTACGGGTATCTCCATTCCCAGCGTCACCCCCCTCATCTATATTCTCGAGCTGGTGCTTACCCTTGATCTGAATTCTATTCTCGAGCTCATCTAAGTTCTCGAGGTTTTCTATGTTCTCGAGCTCATCTATATTCTCGGGCTGGTGCTTACCCTTGAGCTGGATTCTATTCTCGAGCTCATCTAAGTGCTCGAGCTCTTTTATGTTCTCGAGCTCATCTATATTCTCGGGCTGGTGTTTACCCCTGAGCTGGATTCTATTCTCGAGCTCATCTAAGTGCTTGAGCTCTTCTAAGTGCTCGAGCTCATCTAAGTGCTCGAGCTCATCTATATTCTCGGGCTGGTGCTTACCCCCGAGCTGGATTCTATTCTCGAGCTCATCTAAGTGCTCGAGCTCCTCTATGTTCTCGAGTTCATTCTAAGTGCTCAAGCTCATCTATATTCTCGGGCTGGTACTTACCCCTGAGCTGGATTCTATTCTCGAGCTCATCTATATTCTCGGGCTGGTGCTTACCCCCATTTCAACGCCAATTCGATGCCATTTCAACGCCAATTCAATGCCAATTCGATGTTATTTCGATGCCAATTCGACGCTATTTTGATGCCAATTTGACGCCATTTCGACAACAATTGAGACCATTCGACGCCTTTCAACGACATTTGACACCTTCTGCAACGACATTCCCCGATCTGAGTGGGGCGCCTTGCTGAGTCGACCACAAGCCAAAGAAGGCCGTTGAAGTCGACCTCGGAGCAGAATCGCTTAGCTCGGCTTGGAAAGCTCAGCCTAAAGCCGTTAACTTCAATGACACGAGAGGTACATCCTACTCGGCACATATATCTTCATAAATATTTGACTGAATTACAGGACGATCAACGACTGGACTACTTCCTTCGCCCGAGCCAAAAGACAACTCGAACATGGAAGTCGGAAAGCAAATGATGGGGGACAAAATGGATCATCCTATTTTCGGCATGCAGTTACCCAATTCTGGCCAAGCCGAACTCAGAAAACCGACTCCAAAAGGCCGAGCCCAGAAGACCGACTCCGAAAGGCCAAGCCTAGAAAACCGACTCCAAAAGGCCAACCCCAAAAGGCAGAGCTCAGAAGGCTAACCCCAGAAGGCTAAGCTCAGAAGGCCGAGTCCAGAAGGCCGAGCCCAGAAGGTCGACCTCGTCGTCCACATGCTGTGGCCATGCCCTGCAGCAGCCTCACTGCACCATGCTTTGCTTGCTGGTCACGCCACGACATATCAACCATGGACCATACCCTGCTATGACTGTCAACGCCTTAACGCTCATAAGGTCGGACTGCACCGTGCACCATAAGCAAGCTCTGGCTATAAGCCATCTCCTCCCATGATAAGGACGGGCCATACCTCCACCACCTGGGCACATCTACGGGGATTATAAATAGCCCCATTAGGTAACTCCCAGGGGGACTTTTGGCTGGACCAAATTTACCCCACTCTAACTTGATCGTCGGAGGATCCTCACTGGAACCCCACCGGTGAGGCTTTGTGCAGGTTCGCCGCCACGCGGTTTGGTGGCGCTCACCCTCTTCCTCCACATTCCGGCAGCTCCCTCGACTCCTCCGGCGTGGTCACCCTCGGGCCAAATTTGAACCAGAACATGTAATAACATGCAGGTATTATTATCAAAGATGGCTATGTGGGAACACTGTTTATCGAATAGTCCAATTTGTATATGTTAATTCACCGATTACAGAACTCTGTCCTGAATGCACCAGGCCTCGACAAGCCGACGCATAGCCAGTGGACTTAAAAAATATCACTATTGTGAAATGATAACAGTTGCCTGTCACCAATAATCGTGATGGTTCAAACTTCAAACCTAAGCACAAGCCCATCAGAGCCCAATCAATATCTAAAACATGAAAACCCCGATCAATATCTAAATTAGGAAAATAACAATTGTTACTTCCGTAGGAACAATGACTAGTTTTGGAGGATCTCTCTCTCTCTCTCTCTCTCTCTCTCTCTCTCTCTCTCTAAAAGAACAAATGAATTAAATCATTCAACTATAAATATATCTATGAAAATCAGAAAATAAAATATTCGACAATAGAGATATTGTCGTTCAGACAATAAACTAAAAGTTGGAAAAGAAAGAAGATTGGTAAAGTTAGCACCGAATTCCTCCATCTAGAGGGATTGGACAAAAGGAATAGAAGATGCACAAAGTTTGGAAAGCAAATTGTCAATATCACTCTACTTTCTAAATTGGATAAAAAGCTTGAGAATTGTTATTTACATTACATAAAAATGCCAATATTTTTCAAATTCGACTCTAGACTTGGTTTGATTGGAAGGCTAACGACTATTATTAGCTACCCAATGAGAAGTAATGATGGAAAATAATGAGAATATTTAATTGATCCACTTCTCACCAAATAAAAATAAAAATAAAAATGACACTTCGACCAAGCAGCAACTGCTCATCAACTCTTTTCTTTTTTTTTTTTGTTGTAGTACGTAAGAACTGTTATAGGAGACTTCTAAAACAGTTATAGTAATTTTTTAGCAATTAAAACAGTCATACTAATTATAATATTACAAATGCTGTTATTGTAAAACCTTGGAGAGAAGAGAACCATATAAACAATAAATAGAAGGAAATTAGAAGGTTAGTACAATATAGAAGAGACACTTGAACCAAGCCAACATGGGAGGGAGACCAGGAAATCCCGAGAAAGAGTATCATATGTGGTCAGCAGGCCAGGATCAACAAACAGGTGAACACTTGGTGGAAAGAGGTCAGATGAATCTGCTGCTTTTTGTAAGGTTCATCGATAACATTTTCCTATTCATCCTTGTTAATATTATCATGCACCCAAAGCTTTTTATAGCAGTCAAAAACTGTAGCATAAACTTGTCTTGTGTATCAAAAATCCCACTGTTTGCCTGCTCAATGAATTCGATTCAGATTCTGCAGCTTCTCTCTAATGTTGTAGAGTGAAATAAGCGTGTGTTTCTATCACCATTCTTAACTCAAAGCTTAACATTCACATCCACATTCTAATTCTTATATTACTTGATAAAAGAATAGGAAAAGATGTTCCATAACATCATTACATGCATGTGAATGAATTATAGTAGCATCAGGGGAAAAGGTTTTCTACCATTGAATTATATACATTGACTTCGTTATATGAAACAAATATATGAGACTTGAAAAGTTGTAATTATATATAGGAGAAGTAAGGAATATTTCATGGCTATGAATGTACAATGCTAAGTTGAGACCGAAGTCCCACTGGAACAGAACGTGTTCTGGACTAATCTGGATATCATACTGATACTTGAACATTCTGCACATGTTGTTCCTGACTGATGGCTTTGTCCCTTATTACAACAGGGGAGATCAGTTTCCACACTGCATGGTGACAGATATGAAGTGTCAGTTTAGTTACTGAACAACAACATCAGTATGAAATGGAACTTCAAATACTGAATTTGTCTGATCAAACACTCAAGTAGAATGAAATCAATTTATAGTACCAAAACAATGAGGCCAATGCTGTTTTACTTAATTTGATTCGATTAGAAATTTCATGAAAATTTTGGTTTATCAAATATTTATTTTTTTTGAGAAATACCAATTCTTTTTCTTTTTTTGGATTGTAAGAAAATGTGGTTTAAAGATAGTTCAAAAATGATTGAAAAAATTCAAGATGTATGAGAAAATAATGAGTTATATGCTGCTTGTAGCCAACACACACACACACACACATATATAGTTGGTGGACCTATGTTCTCTGTCTTTCTAAAAATTAAAGGATCACCAAACACTAATCCTGTTCTTATTCTTTTAAACAAAATAATTCAAAGTTTGACAGTTAAAGAAAATGCTGAAATTTGGATGTGCTTTGGAGCAGCATTTCACAGATTAGTTTTGAAATTACATTTTGAAGGATCACAAAAGGGAGGTGAGTTTTCCTTACAAAATAAACATTCTGATAACAAAATATCACCAATAACCTTTCTTTATTTTATTACCATTTACAAGGTGACAAGCTGCCATCTGAGTACATAAATCTCTCACAGGTCTATTTTATCTTAATTATTTTTATGTAGGAGTCCCACCGACGAAACTATAGGAGTTTTGACAAGCGCTGTTTTTATCTGGTGTGATTAGTAAAAAAAAAATATTTTACCAAGATAAGATCCAATCCAAGTGAAAAATAAAGGAATATATATGAGCACTTACAATATATGCTGGCAGCAAACCATTCGTTTATAATTTTTACCTATGTACTTGCCTAACCAAGATCGATGCTCCATCTGATACAATGACAATGATGCCAAAAATCCAAATGAAGCAAAGCCAATCTTCAAACATATTAGGATACATTGAAAGCACATCTCGGTAAAGGATATCTTACTTTCTAGTTGGTTGATCCATTTCCCAGCTAATGCATAGCATTGCAAAATACATCGTCTATGGATCCCATGACTATATGGATCATCATCTTCTGATTGAATGTTATCCTTACGAAACTGAATAGCGAATTGTTAAAATCCATTGAATAATTAATTAAACTAAAGATACTTACTTCACAGAAACTCACCTGAAAAGATTTTGCATTTATCCCAGTTGAAAATGTTGCCATTACAATTGCACAGATAGCAATTAGAAAGCTCTACAGGATAAGAATCATGAAAAAAGTATTACACTCAGCGTGAGTTTCAACGGTTGAAAGAGAAAACATTTAATTAACTACAACATCTATCATCCCGAATGATGAAATTTGTCCAGATAATCATATATTAGAATAAATTCAAAAGAAAGATTGATTGAGCAGGAATCATAAATATATTCAATATCCTGCAATGATGCACCACGCTAAGTTCCTTATCTTACAATTTCTTTAAATATTGATATACATAAACTATAGAAGCATAAATTGGTTTTCCATTTTTCCTTCTCAGATAAAATTGATATCGCAGCCAATACAATGCAACATCCATCAAATCTCTTGTTTAATATGTTCTCGAATATTTAATCATTCATTTCATATATTACATTCAAATTTTGTTGCAATGCCTGTCGGAGTTACAAAGCGACATTCCTTCTATAGTAGTATCGACCTTCTTCATTAGATATAAAGCCATCTTTTTTCATCATAGGATCAAATTCTCGTAATGATGCTTTTGGAGTAGTGATTTTTACAGAAGTAGTTCAAAGTCTAGCTAGAGCTCGTAACTTTTGTTTGTTTACTAAATGATTTCAAATTTGATGCTTAATCTTAGATAAAAAGATAGCAGTTCCTTCTTTTCTCACATTCTTTAAAATCAAAAATAGCAGTTGTAAAGAAAACTTCAGATCCGTCCTCGTCACTAATTGAACATTGATGCTGCAACTACTGTTTTAAGGTTTCATTGGATATCAACTTTCTGTTTTAAATGGTTCGATAAATTATAAGTGGCTGATGCTAGGAATTGTTTTAAGGTAGTAGTATATCAGAGAAATGAAGACTTACAGTAATAAGACTTATCATCTTGGGAGGATACTGATGCGTCAGAAACTAGCAACGTTTCAAAATTTCCAGGAATTAACCTGTTCAACATCCACGGAATCAGTTACAGGGGCAAGCAAGATGCGATTAAGGTTATCTGATGAAGAATACTAATAATGGGATGCTGATATATGGAAGCATGTTGTAATGGAGCAGGGATCATAAACAGGAGCATTCACAGATGGAGACTATTATTAGGAAGGAAAAATGATGCTAGTGAGTGAATGGAGAGCGTCGCCATGAAGGAGAGGGACTAAAGTAAATGATGTTACTTAGGAGTTACATGATGAGTTGATCACAAGCAGCACAGAAGTAGACTGAGGCACAATGCAGTGGGAGCAAGCAATAACGGAGGTCTTACAAGATCTTTAAAGAGTAAATATCCAATAACTGTGACATACCATGGCCATCAACGGCCTCATTATACAATCAAACAAAAGCAAAGATAAGTATCTATCCTTCTTACCAGTATGGTAGTCCAGTCACCATCCTCAGCCATCATCTTTTTGTGTTGCATTTATGAGTGTGAGGTTAACTGTAATGGTGCAAGTCATGTTGTCAAGTACTTTAGTGCATTATACAAAATAAATTGCCACTGTCTTACTAGGACGCGCATGTATATTATATATAAAAATATATAGGA
The DNA here is from genome assembly GCF_009389715.1 of Phoenix dactylifera. NCBI lineage: Eukaryota > Viridiplantae > Streptophyta > Magnoliopsida > Arecales > Arecaceae > Phoenix > Phoenix dactylifera. Next base: position 85,393 of record NW_024068537.1, on the reverse strand, counting down.
AAGGTGTTACCACATAGTTTAAGATCTGGTATTAGCATCAAGTATCAATACTGTATTATTAATGACAATAAATGTCAAGTTTATCTTGAATAGTTAAAGCCCTCGATTTATCTCTAGAACATGACAATTTACCATCTTGAAGCAACTAAAATGTCCTATATCAGTAAAGGGTTTTCATAGCAGATCATGGCATGTTGCATATCTTTCAGCGAAGGCCTGATCTGCTATATTTTTATCATGGTATATTACTTGGATAATCTTTTACCGTTAAGAAGCATCATCTATGAACTCTAGTCTTCTGAAGTACTAATATGACCATATAGTCTCCTGAAGCATTAACATGACATTTTAGGAGATGATGACCAGTAAATAGTATAGTAAGTTAAAAGATACTGCAAAATTAAGGGCGTGAACCAAGTCTATAAAATGAAAGCATACCTTTGAATTGCAGACCAGCAAAGGAAAACAATGTACGAACCCAGGATTTCAGAAGATAAAAGGCCCTGATGAACCTGTTACCTACAAAATGGGTACTGAGACGTTCTTTTGGAACATTGCATACCTATTTTTAACTCCGTATCAACCATATAATTATAAGTTCCAACTAGATACATTCTTTGCTTAAAACATGACCACAACCATAACCATAACCAGCAGTATCATAGCCTATTTATATGTCAGCGCAATTTCCAAATCCATCTAGTTTGAGAATAAAAGAAAAATTCTGTTGTGCTTTGAACCCCATCCTCTATGATATTTTCAGCAGAAAAAGAGTAAAAAGAAGAAAATTGTGAAAAAACAAGGACATTAAATCACGTCAAGGGGATAGAGTCCCCTAAAAGGTTTGCATCAATTTTTGATCTGATTGCTTGAATTCCTAGCCCATAGGGTTTATATATTTTCAGGCTGCTACAATTCGACTAACAAGAGAAAGATCTAATCCTAAAAATATCAGGAAAACTTAATAAAAAAAATTGTGGAAAATAAATAAGTTTTGCTTGGGAAGTTTTCTTTTCAGATCAGGATTTGTATTGGTCTAAGGGCTATCCTGAAAAATTTTGGTGATTTTCCCAAATTTTTCCATGATTTATTTAGCGGTTTGTTTTTATATTTGTGCTTATGCTTTATAGCTGATCCTTAAATCTTATAAAGCTTCAGAACTTTTGTTTTCTTGGGAAGCCCAAAGGTGGTTGCCCACCATTGGACTAGCCATGCTGCTGTACAGGCGAAGCATGGGGGTTTGACTGAACCAGCTGCTTATACTCTTTTGGTGTCCTAAAAATAGTGTACCCCAAAAGACCATTTCCATCATGCAGATGCAGCCATGTCTGCTTTCATGTTGACATACCCAGTTTAGATTCCATGAGGGGTGTCTTCACACCCTTTGGTTCTCTAACACTCATCTTGAGATAAAAGACCCACAAGATATTGGAAAACAGGGATCAGAATAGAGGCTCTTGAACCTTATTTTGTCAAAATAGACATGTTGTGCCATGTCATGCTGTGTCATTCGCATGCTTAAACACATGCTACAGCCCATGGTAAACAATGTATGCCAATGTATGTTAGATGCTCACAACATTACACCGACTAGAACCTAGCATTGGAGACAAAAATAAGGGTATCCCTGTACCATGCTTGTATCTTGGTGAGATATTTCTTAATTTTGACTAGAATATATTGAGTAAATTAGGCTCAATTTGTACATGAGGATTTTATTGCAATAGGCGATGCATGCAATCCAAAAAAGCTCTATTATATTTATTTTGGATACATCTGAAAAATCAAGAAAGCTCTATTATGTTTCTTTTGATTACAACTTAAAAAAAAATCTATTGATTGGATTACTAGAAGGGATGCATGCATGCATATACATATGTACATATTCAGATCTATACGCGTTTTAATATGCATAGCTCATGGTCAACAGTTTGAATTTTCAATTTATATGACCCACTGTGTATTTTAGAACAGTGCCACAACTGAAATTATCCATTCCTGCAGCCACTTGATGCATAGGTAGGTGGCCACCAAAACATATAGTTTTTGGTTTCTAGGCATCTTTAGTGGTGCAGATCATGATATACAGTGTGATCTCCAAATAGGATGGCCCATATTAATTTTTGAATCATTACTTTTTACCATTCTGATTAACCAACTATTATGTAGCTCTTCTATGTGAATTTATGTATTCAAACATACGTATAAGCATATAACTGCTTTAGTGTTACTACGTTATTCTAGAAAAGCAATAGAATGGTGCGGACATGTGTAGTAGGGTATGCATCATAACCACTACTTAGTTAAGGCAGTCTATGCTTCAGCTAGTTCTGTTAGTTTTGGAGAAATAAACTACGGGTTAACTCTTATGCCGCTCACTACTGAATGCTAATGTTGCACTAAACGGCATAAGAGTCAGTTAGTAGTTTGTTGCTATAGAAACAATAAAACTAGCTTTGACATCATCGCCACCCTTTAATTAAGGATATGATGGTTTCCACTTTCAACACCCTTCCTGTATTGAAGTCCAGTGATATGGCTTAGGAGATATAAGAATTATTACATATCTTGGAAATCTTATTTAGTTAATGAATGAATCTTAAGCATATTTGATCTTTGGGTGTTAACAGTAAAAGAAATTCCTACTGCAGTTCATAGTTCATATAAATGAGATAAAGAGAATGTTTGTAAAAGCATGTAACTAGTGTTGAAAAGTTCTGTAAGTGCTTATTTACCATTCTCTAGCTGTCTAGGATTTATGTCATGTGCCAGATCATATCCCTACTAAGTGTGAGGGGAAATTCTTACCTAGGTTTGAAGCCTAGAATTTCATATCTGAATTGAGATTCACCATTTTTAAATAAATAAAATTCAAGTTAATACAAAATTTGGCTCAACAATGGCAATCATTCTTAAATAAACTACCTATCTTGAAGAAAGTAAGGGATTCAATAACAACATCGTGTCTACAGAAATATAGAAAACAGTGCTGTTGAAAATTTTCCATGGTGCATACCTTAGAATGTAGTGATACAATCACCATTACTTTAACCAAGATTGCAGTCAATGTGATGAAGAATATGTTGATAGTGCAAGATGTGTCCAGAGCATACATAATGCACATTAGAACAATCCCACAAAATGAACCAAGATAGAAAATGGTCGACAAGAACAACCCAAAGAAGCCACTGAAGATAATAAAAAGATTAATATTGCATCAAGCTCTAGAATTTAAATAAACTAATCTCATTTTTAAGTGCAAAAGAATATCTGAAATGACAAAATAATTTCCATTTCTTGGGGAAAAATCCTAGGATTTAAATAGCATGAATATCACAAAATATCATTTATCATATGTTCTGCCACAAATATCTAGGCTATAATTACCTCAATTTTATTTATTAGAGAATATCCAATGCAGTTTTATCCATTTAATCAGAATTATATGTTAATGTTGGAATCCATGCCTAAAAACCATTTGCATCAAACACACAATATAGCATTTCATTTCAAAATTGGTTTTATGGATATGCTTTCATGTTGTTATAAAAAGATACTGAAAAATGGCCTTGAGTTGTGAAAGGAACTACATCTTCTATTGGTTAAAATGAACAATGAGTTTCAAGCTACACCATAGGGAGGATTTGTTTACTCTACTTGAATTATGTATAGTTATAGCTGAGTTTTTGTATTTTAAAGTATCTTTGCGATGCATAATTCCTAGGCTCATTAGAGTGTTCAATCATCAAGGGCTTTGCACTTAGAAGAGAATCTCCTTCCCTATGTAGTCAATGTCAAGTATTCCCTTCCAAAAGCAGTAAAATTGGTAGGGAGGCACCAAGTTCTTCATGCAATAGTTTAAATGTGGCTGCTTAAAGTCAAGAAATAATACTTTAATGTAGTAACAGTCCAGTCACTATAGGTTATCACGGTGTTCAATAGTGCAATAAGTGGGACCAAGATGTGTGATCCATTTTAGGGTAGAAACCTATGAGAAACAATTTTCTGAATCCAGTGTTGAAATTATAATGCATGGCTTCATAAATATATGTAGATGACTGTGAACTTATGAAAATGTTTAATCATGGTTTTTTTTTAAAAGATTGATTTCTAGATGATTGATGTACAATGGCATCATAATGCTCCTTGACTGCTCACTATATCGCTATACTATGCAATCTTCACTATATGTAGAGGGCCAATTAGTCACTCAGTTTTATTTTCTTTGTTACTAAAGTGCTAGACCTATGCACCCACAGTAGAGCTGAGTAGGCAGGTAAGACTATTATTTGATGTTCCACGCTTCCACTACTACCTTCTCTATGTTTTCTCTCATATATTGCTCATTTAGAAGCATCTCCAAAGTTATTGTGCTGGTTTTGAAAAAATGATCCAACACTGCAATAGCATGGAACTTAATTTGCAAGGCTACTTGAGCTGCAAGTAAATGAAATAATTCATTGAAGATCCAATAATCCTAAATGCAAATAACTGACCCTCTCATGTAGTGTGTAAATATAACTGTAAGTCTTAGTAGCATATGTGTTTGGGGTGATTTGATCACCATAAATCATAAACAAGCTAGAAATCTAATGGCCGTAAGTCTTTATAGTAGTTTCCAGTAAACAGACGGGTGTGGTCTATCCTTTTCCTCCTTTCGGTAATGGATAGATGGACCAGATCTGGCTACTTTCTCTTTTTATGGACAGATTTGATCATCCAACTGTTGCAAGTCCTTCAAATAGATAAATGGACCAAATTGGTTTGTTTCATCTATTTAATAGACAAATCCGACCACCCAATGGCTGCAAAAAAAAAGCGTTTCTAATAAATAAATGGGTTAGATCAGCACACTTTGTCCATATTAGTAGACAAAAGGCTTTTCTACTAAATAAATAGATCAGATTTGCCCATTTTATCTTAAAGGAAGCAACCGATCATCTGACAGTTCCTAAAGCCACATCTATTGATATATTGACCAGATTGGATTGTCTCATCTATTTAGCGGACAAAGCAGAATATCCAAGAGCTACAAAAAGCAAGTACATGAATATTGTGTTTGGAAAAAGATAGGCAGTTGACAGAAAATTAAGATATTCAAATTCTGGCAAAATTGAAAGAAGAAAATGAAATAAAGGACCAAGATAAGTTAATCTTCACATGAGGGGGGAGACGAAACATAAAATTAAATTATCTTGGATTCTAGGTAGTGACTTGTCAATAATATACATAAAAGACATGTAACTGTAATAGAACATATTTTGGAAAAGTGGCAACTTATCATTAATTGTGATTAAATCTATTTTCTTTAATCACTTCTTGATGTACGCTTTTGATAGAATTCAAATTCTACATTAGCAATTTCGATGGAAAATTCTGTAAGTGTAAAAATTTAAAGAAGACAGATAAAATATATAAATATAACTGTCATAAAATAAGACTATAACTGCAATTTCAAATTCAAATTACACATGGATGCAAGCAGAAAATGTATTTGGCTTTATTAGAATTTACATAAATAAGAAGCACACGGAAGGATTACAAAATTACCCTGCACCTACATGAGCAACTTCACCTGCAAAAAGAAAAAAGGTAAAATAGCTGTTATCTCCTGTCGTTTTCTCCCCTACAAGATTCTTTTGGTTCTTTTTTTTCCTAGCTTCATGGTGGATAGAGAAATAAACCCCCCCCCCCCCCCCCCACACACACACACACAATCTTATTAATTTACACATGCTGTATTCTCAGTAAATTAGCTTCCTAATGTCAAAAGGTGGAAGGACAAACAGAAAATTTGAAATCTTTGTTAAAGGTTTATATATTAGCAGCTCTGCATAAAATTCAACAACTTAGCATCATTCTGACATTATGATTTGTGATGCAAAAAAAAAAAAAAAAAAGATGCACTGTTTTGTCATGGAAGAAATTGGCATAACGATAATACAGTTTTGTAGATTAAATAAGAACAGGAAAAAAACCTCCATGATCTAGAAAAACTACATAAACTGTTTCAGTTAAATTAAATGATACAATTACATTCAGCAACATAAATGTCACGCTCGATGATTTTTTAGCATACCATATAATTGGATAAAATGCGAAGGGATGATGAATGGAGCCATCATTGACAATAGATATATAGCAACCTTTAAAGCCCAACATCTAGAATGCCATGAGTTGCGAGCTTCTTGCAGCTTCTCAGCTCTAAGTGTAGTGACAAACATAAATGAGAAAAATATCTGAAAATATTTGTCAAGGTTCCTAATAGATTAACTTTTCAGAAGTTTATTCCCAATGAACCATTTCTGCCACAAAATGTAAGTGCGGAATTACAGTCATGAAGGACTTTATTTGAAACAATTAGTATGTCATATTCTGATAATAATGATAATGAATAGCTATATACAAGACTTTAGCTAGAAAAAATCTGGAGGCTCACCGAATTGTCTTTATTGAAGGATATGAAGCACCCTAAGCTTATACGAAGCACGCCTGCAGCATGAAAACATTCATCACCATCAATTCCACATACTGTAATATCTGGAAAGATAATTAAAACGTAAAAACATGATTTACATGATAATAAGCTTGAAAATCGTATGGCACATCTCCTGCTCAAAGTTTCTATTTATGATCCACCATGTGGTTAGGAAGGGAAGAAGTTTGTTACTGTAAATATATCGGATTAGTGCCCAATGTGAGATAAGCAGCCTAAATATTAAAAGTGCTACTCTTCCCAGATTGATTGAACTAAGTGTTTTTTAATAAAACAAGAAAATGGATTATAGCAGATTACAACTACAAAGATATTTTCCCAAAAAAAAAAAGAAAGATATTTAATATATCGGTGTAAATATATCAGGTTGCTTCCCAATGTGAGATAAGCAACCTAAAAATTAAAAAAGTTATTCTTCCAAGATTAATTGAGCTAACTATTTCTTAGTAAAATAACGAAATGGATTATAGCAGATTACAATTACAAAGATACACTTTTCTCAAAGGAAACTTAGAAAGGTATTTAATACACCCATAATATATCTGTAAAAACATGCATTATTCATTTTCCGTTCAAAACAAAATTATTTATTCATTGAACTAGTACTGTTGTGATAATTAAAGATGGTTCAAGAGAAGAAAAATTTAATATCGAGGAAGTTTTGAGTACATTATAATTTGGTAATGGATAAGAAAGAATTGCAAAGGATCTATCCATTCCATATGCAAAGTTTGGAACTATTAGTCAATAAGTAGCAGATCTGAGTATAAAGATCACAGCTCAGAGTAATTTTCATTTTAGTTATAAAGTTCATATCAAAATTATTAACTAAAGCATGAACTTATTTAATATAGTTGTCAAATGCTCAATATGAAGAGGCATACATGATGGACTGGATAGTGACATACAATGAAGAATATGGAGAAATTTGTGCCCGTAGTCACGAACAAACCATGCCGATAAATTTGTTAGAAAAAATATAAAACCATATATGTATCGAGCTCGCAAAGATTGTTTTCTTTTGACTGAATATATTGCACTTTCTTGTTTTGCAAATATCGATTGTGCCCAACTCCGTATTTCCACACTCCTGTCACCTTCTACCAGAATATTTTCAACAGGCTCAACAGGCTTCCTCATTCTGCAAACAAACAACGCAAAGATTAATGATATTTAATATTGGAAATTTTTTCCAATTATCTGAGATAATCTAGACTACTTGGGTTGGGGTCATGAAAGGAATAGAACATGATAATAAATAAGGGGAATTCAGTGACAAGATGGCCACTGGGTTATGCCTTCATAGAAGTGTCACAAACCACCTTTTTTCTTTATATATTCTTGATTCGGACTCCACCAAACACCCATCTCTGTTTTTGATAACTAGAGTCATTGATTAAGGGCCCTCATTTTCCTTAACTTAGGGGGTCACCCACAATTTCAACTTGGACAAAATAAAAATTAGGTCCATGATATATTGAATAATTCTTAACAAATATCAAGATCAATGCAGTGGGTATGGTGACTAATTTTGTGCAAGTGACAAGCTGATCTGGTGCTTGGACTTTGAAAACACATAGTCAAGAGAGAAACCAAAAGCTTCAAGGGGAGGTGTAAGAGAGAATGCAGATTGAACAAGATTTTCATTCTTTCCTATGTCTTGATGACATGGCTTGGATATACAGTGTCAAGGCAAAGACAGTCTTTTTCATCACAATGCTAATCTTCAATGCCCATCACAATCTTCAATTCTTTCCAGAAAGCACCTTGCTGATTCTTAAACACCACCATACTTGAAAACCACAACCAAAAATTAAGAAAACCATTAAAACAAGCAACTTCCTTTATCCAAGAAACAACACATCAAACAGAACTCATGGTTCTTAATCGAACCCTCAATTCTCATCAAACATAGTTCAAAAATCCCAACGAGCAGCATATTTATTCAACTTTTCCAGAAAAACAACTTACTTGCAAAACAGAAAACGTAAAAAAGGAATAAAAACACGCAACTTTCTCAATTGAAAACCAAAAGAATTACAAAAGGTCATAAAAAGAACGATAGAGTTGGGTAATAAAGAACTCACATTGTTCGGAGTTAAATACAAGAAATCAGCGATGCCAAAAACGCAGCTGCGCTTCTTCAAGTCTTCCTCTCACTCCCTTTCAATCCCTTCAACATCCTTCGGCAAAATTACCCAAAGACCAAGAAACCCACTGGATATCAAAACAATCTGATCCGTTCTTGAGATCTGGCAGACCATGAAGTGTCAGCCATCGGATCGGGGGCAAGATAAGGGACTGACCAATCGAACGGTTGTGATTTGATTAAGAGGGATGGAGAGGGAGAGGTGTAGGTGGGCCCACCCAAGGCTGGTCGGGGTGTCGGGGCGATCGCTTAGAATTTTTTTGTGACGTCGTTGCCCTCCATCCTAATCTTTTCTTTTTGTATTCTTTAGTCGATTGTTAGTGGCTGGCGGTGGCACAGGAGATGGATTTGAAGATTTCAAAACCTTTTTCTTCTTAGAGTAGCATGTAGCTAGAGAAGATTTGAAACTTTGTGATGGGTACTTCGTCAGGGGGACATTAAAAGATGTTATTAGGTCGAGCACCTTATACTGCCAGGGAATTTAGGGGCTTAGATGAACTTGGACATGCAAGTTCTGGTAGGAGACATTATATCAATGTCTGGTGTATTGATCTCGGAGGTAATCCTGTAAATAGAGGTGGGCATTGGGCCGGGCCGCCCATGGTCCGGCACGGCCCGCTTGCTACAGTAACGGGCCGTGCTAGGCACGGCTCATAAAAAGGGTCGGGCTGGGTTAAGGATTTCTGGTCCGCGGGCCGAGCCCGGCACGGCCCATAAGGGCCTGGACTGGCACAATTTATGGGCCAAGCACGGCACGGCCCGCGGGCTAGCCTGGAAAGGAATATTTATAGGACTCCATTTTTTTTCCAAAATACCCCTCAAATTAGCCATTTTATGGCTATTGGGAGGGGCAAAATGGGTAAAAAGCCACAAATAGCCGTTACGGGCCACCCATAACGGCTATTTTTTTTTGGACAGACGGTGGCACGGCCCGTTTAGTAACAGGCCGGGCCAGGCACGGCCCGTTTGGTCTGTGGCCCGGTGGGCCTGGGCCGGGCCTGGCACGGCCCGATGCCCATCTCTGCCTGTAAAGTTGCAATACTTGGATTGTGTTTTTACTAATATTCTTTTAAATTTTAATACAACTTGAGTATTACTATTGGTGCATTGTAATTTTATTAACTATCATTTCTACAAAAGATTTTTGAGTATAATACAACGTTCTTTCTACATTGCTCTTTATTTTTTCGTTTTATTTTTCATTAAGGAAATATGGTAGGAGTGCCACCTTCCAAGCAATGGTTGTCTTTTCCTTGGTCAAGGGCTAACTTGGATGGTTGGGGAGAAGGAATAAAAATGAGTCGAGTAATAGTAAACTAGTAAACTGCTTGGGTTTGTATATATACATAGATACGTACACATATATATACACACACACATACCTATCTATCTATCTATCCATCTACCTAGCTATAAATATAGAAATCCAAACTTGGCTTGTTTGTTTAATTGACCGGTTGTTACCAATTTGAGCCCAAAATTTTATTTAGTTTTGCAAGCTCAATTTTCTTTTTTAGCAAATTTTCAAGCTCAAATTGTTAAACTCTTTTTTTTCAACAAAAATGTTTAACTATTAATTCATTAGCAAATATCGATGTATGTCCATCACTATAGTCACATATGACTACATAGTTGAATCTCAAACTTCAAATCCTGCATTAGAAATATCATTATATTTTTGAGCAAATTAATGAAACCTATTATATTATTTTATTGATAAATAAAATGAAGTACAAATTCAAGCCAAGGAATGAGAAAGCAAAAAAAGAACGAAAAAAGCAAAGATAAACAGAGGAGACGGAGGGGGGACATGGGATGTCCAAGTCCAAGAAACCATACAATCCAATATCTGTCCAATGAATAAAATCCGATCCAATACAATTCCAGTTTAAACAGAGCATCGAGACAACAACTAGCCTAACCTAAATGGCCCACTGCATTCTTTTTCCTGACAAAAACATGCGAGTTCTTATATTTTCTTGCTAAATGTGAGTGCCCGCTTACGAGTATATCGCTCTGTGGGAAACACAATTCCTATAATTGACAGGTGCATATTGTGCCGATGACAAGATATTATTACTTACACTGCATGCACCACGGTGCGCAGGCAGCCAATCATGGTCGTTGATTTCTGTGGGCTTTATTCATTGAATATGCCCATCATCATCATCATAGGAACCAATGATTGTGACCGGCTGCAAGCATGGCCATATTAGGCAATAATTTTTTCGGATTGACCCGGTCAATAAAATGCTTGAATCTAAATTAATTGTTGTGATAACTCAGTGAAGATAATTTTACAATTTCCAATAATAAAAGCATGAAGAGATCTATCCGTTGGTTGATATAAATCTACTGCATAAAGAATCAAGTTCTGCTAACTCTCTTAAACCAAAAAAAAGGAGATAAACTGTGGCTATTTTTGGCAAAATATCTATTTTCTATCATACCTTGACATGGATTAGGGGACATGACTTAATCATGTCCAAAGGTTGGAAGTTTGGTCGTGCCTTGATGGTAGACAACTGTTGAGATATATTTTGCATCGTCGGACGAGAATGCGGATTTTTATCCAAACACTGAAATGCTGTCATAACTACTGCATCTAACTCATTTGCAGCTTGAGTTGTAGGAGGCGGTAGTCGTGGGTCTAATATATCTTTTAGAAAGGTGTTTTCACATACTGGAAAAGATAAAGTAGAGATGAGATCTCCTGGATGCTTTCCCATTATAATCTCAAGTGCTACTACTCCAAAACTATATACATCACATTTCTCAGTAATCTTTATTGTGTATGCAAGCTCTGCAATAGACAAGGAAAAATATAAAATCAAATTTTTATTGTCAACCACTTCTAATAGAGCTAGTTTCATTGATTTAATTAGCTCTAGAGTCCCCTTGTAACTGCAACATAAGGTATCTGATTTAATGCAAAAAGTTCAAAGCATTCTCAATTGTGTCCGTCCCTCACAAAAGCAAGCCAGCATATAATAAATAGTTTACTATGTATTACATAGTATAGTACAAATTATAGCTTTGAAAATGTAATAGTATTAAAAGTTAAACAAACATATCTTCATATCAACTTGGTCACATGAATGTCATGGAGAATAACATGCAATTAGCTAATCCTAATAAGACCAAGAAAGAAACAATAACTCTTTTTGAGGAAAAAAATTCTTGGATGAGCTTGGAAGTGTGTAATGCATTGATAAGTTACCATAGTCATAGCTATGTTATACCTTTTTTTTCTATAGAGGTAAACCTAAGGATGCTCTTAACATATCTTGAACAATGTTTTAAAAAAGACAAACAAATTTGTAAGGCCATTGTTCTTACATTACAAAAATGGAATTGCAGCATACCTGGGGCCAAATATCCTCGTGTGCCTGCAAGCATACTCCAATTAGATGAATCAGGCTTTACAAGTCTAGCAATACCGAAGTCCGAAATACAAGCCTTGTATTCTGAATCAAGTAGAATATTATTGCTTGTTATGTCTCGGTGCACTAATGGCGGAGCGCAATCATGGTGCATGTATGATAGAGCATGAGCAATATGTTTTACAGCATCCACTCTCTTTGACCAATCCAATTCAGCGGCACCTTCACTTCGGAGAATATTTGCCAAGCTTCCTCTCTCCATGTATTCACAAACAAGAAACTTATGTCGAGCACTAGAGCAAAAACCATAAAGCTTCACAATATTCCGATGTTGGATCTGGGTTAGTGCCCGTATTTCGTTCCAAAAAGTTTGCTTGCTTGGTGAGTCTTCAATTTCTAATGGATGAAATTTCTTCACAGCTACCAACTTGCCGCTTGGCAGCAGTGCTTTGTAAACACTGGAAAATGTTCCAGTGCCAATGCAGTACTTGGCATCAAAATCCTCTGTTGCTTGAATGATGTCATTGTATGTGTCTTCTCCATTGAAGTTCCAAATAGAGAATCCACCTACTTCAATACTTGCATCATTTCTTGTATATTTCTTCCTTCTCATAATTATTAAAGCAAATACAATAAATAGAAATAAGAGACTAGGAACAATAATTAACAAGAGAAGTTTGTGGTGCTTATTTGAATCATCTTTGCTGGTTGTAAACGAGCCACATGAAGGCAAACCTTTCACTGCACCACACAAGCCCTTGTTGTGGGTGAACCACTCCATTGGTGCATTCTGGAAAATTATGTTGTTGGGCAGTGGGCCTTCTAATTCATTGTATGATAAGTCTATAGATGACAAGCTTGTCATATCACTCAAAAAAAGTAGAACATGACCAGTCAACTCATTGTGTGATAGATTCATAACTTCTAGCTTAACTAGTTTGCCAAATTGTGATGGTATCTCTCCAGTAAATGAGTTGTGGCTTAGATCCAGGGAGGCTTGCAGGTTTATTAGATTTCCAATTTGAAAGGGAATGCTTCCATTAAAATGATTGTTTCCAAGCTTCAGCGAATAAAGTTTCTTGCAGTAACCTAATTGTTTTGGTACCCTTCCTCTTAGTTGATTTGCTGACAGATCAAGAATCTCCAAATTAGATAGTTCCCCGAATTCTGGATATACCTCTCCAACAAGTTGGTTGTTGCTCAAAGTCAAGTTATATAGATTAGTTAACTTGCTTAGATCCTTCGGAATCTCTCCTGATAGATAGTTCGAGGAAAGGTCAAGTTCTCGTAGTTGAGTCAAATTTCCAAGTTCTACGGGTATGCTTCCTATAACCTTGTTGCTGGAGATTCTTAAGAGCGACAAATTATGACATCCTCCCCAGTTTGGTGAGAGCTTACCAGACAGTCTGTTGAAGCTTAAATCGATGTACCATAGATGTGGATATACTCCAAGATTTTCAAATATATCCCCAGAGAGTTGGTTGTGCTCAAGTCGGACTCTGACTAAGCTTGTACAGTTTTTCAAGCTTTTGGGAATTGGACCTTCAAAATGGTTGTTGCTCAAAGTGAGATGAAATAGAACTCCTCCTTTGCATATGTCATGGGGTAAATGGCCAGAAAAACTGTTGTTCGTCAAGTCGAAAAATTTCAAATTTGTAATATTGTTAAATTCCTCAGGCAAAGAACCAGATAATCGATTGTTGAATAAGCGGAAATCAGTAAGGTTGGTTAATCTTCCAAAAGATGGAGGGATCGAGCCAGAGATTTGATTTTCAAAGAGGTGCAAGATTTCAAGCTTGGCTAAATTTCCAATACTAGAAGGGATTGAGCCATCTAAATGGTTGTTGTTGATTTTCAAATCTGTCAAGCTTACCATATTTTGTATTTCATGAGGAATTGGTCCAAAAATTTGATTTTTAAAGAGGTACAAGATTTCAAGCTTGGTTAAATTTTCTAAGCTGGTGGGGATGGAACCTGTTAAATTGTTTGTTGAGAGTTCTAGCGTAGTTAACTCCGCTAGATTTCCTATTTCATGAGGAATTGGTCCAGAGAGATGATTTTCAAAGAGGTGCAAGAGTTCAAGCTTGGTTAAATTTCCTAAGCTGGTGGGGATAGAACATGTTAAATTGTTTGTCGAGAGGTCTAGATTAGCTAACTCCACTAGATTTCCTATTTCATGAGGAATTGGTCCAGAGAGATGATTGGCCCAAAGGTACATAGTATTAAGCTTGGTTAAATTTCCTAACCAACTAGGGATGGAACCTGCTAAACTATTTTGTTCGAGTGATAGCTCAGTTAACTTCACTAGATTTCCTATTTCATGAGGAATTGGTCCAGAGATCTGATTTTCAAAGAGGTACAAGATTTCAAGCTTGGTTAAATTTCCTAAGCTGGTGGGGATGGAACCTGTTAAATTGTTTGTTGAGAGTTCTAGCGTAGTTAACTCCGCTAGATTTCCTATTTCATGAGGAATTGGTCCAGAGAGATGATTTTCAAAGAGGTGCAAGAGTTCAAGCTTGGTTAAATTTCCTAAGCTGGTCGGGATAGAACCTGTTAAATTGTTTGTCGCGAGGTCTAGCCTAGCTAACTCCACTAGATTTCCTATTTCATGAGGAATTGATCCAGAGAGATGATTGCCCCAAAGGCGCATAATATTAAGCTTGGTAAAATTTCCTAAGCTGGTGGGGATGGAACCTGCTAAACTATTTTGTTCGAGTTCTAGCATAGTTAAGTCTGCTAGATTACCTATTTCAGAAGGAATGGAGCCGAAGAGATGATTAGCCCAAAGACCGAACCTGTGAAGCTTGGTCCAGTTTTCCAACCTAAGAGGGATGAAACCTGTCAGACTGTTATCACCCATGACTAAATAAACCAAGTTTATGAGATTCCCTAATTCGGGAGGGATGGAGCCAGATATCCCGTTGTGGGAGCAATCCAATAATTGAAGCCGGGTTAGATTTCCCAAAGTGGGAGGGATGGAACCTATTATATGGTTGGTGGAGATTGTCAACTCCCAGAGATTTCCAAGCCTTCCTAATTCCCTAGGGATGGTACCTGAAAGGTTATTGTCAGATAGGTATAAGAAGTTAAGCCTTGTCATATTACTTAGCCAAGGAGGGATGGAACCGCTTATCTGATTCTCACTAAGATTGAAGGAGTTGAGCTTTGTCAGAGAGCTGATCTGCAGTGGAATTTTCCCTGTGAAGTTATTAGTGCAGAGATCAAGAGAGGTGAGCTTCGAAAGAGCAGATATGGTGGGGGGGATGCTTCCATAGAGCTTGTTGAATGTGAGGTTGAGACTGGTAAGTGATGATAGGAGGGAGAAGTTGAGAGCATTCAGCGTTCCTGCCAGACCCATATGGGCTAAATTCACCTTCGTGATCACAGGTTGGCCTCGACGTGTGACATTGCATGCGATTCTAGTCCAGTTGCATGGACTAGTGTCGAGGTTCCAAGATTCAAGTGATCCTTGGCTCTGGAGGCTGGCTTTCCACTGGAGGAGGGCCCTCCCTTGGGATGCTAGTGAAGCCGATGCTAAGGCAAGAAGAAATGAAAGGATTAGAAATAGAAGAAGGGTGGAGAGGAATTTTGGAGATGACATAGCTAAGGTTCTGATAGGCCCAAGGTGTTTTAAGGTTATTGTGGTTGTTGAGAGAGAGTTCGAGGCCTTTTATAGCTAGTTGCATATTCCTTTGCATGTCTACCGTAAGGGACGGGTGATAGAAATTTTGCGATGTTTGGAATGTTTCAAGCTGAACGAGGGTTAGGAGATAGTGATTTTACCCAAACCCTACGGAACCGGTTTGGACTTTGCTAACATGTCATGCTCTACAGTTCTCTCTTCCTCAACAAAAAAGTCTTCGGTTATATCTCTCTTGAGTCTGGCCTCTACCGTCCGCTAGTGCTATGGGTTTCAACTTATGCTTCAGTGGTTGTTGTCAGCTTGTAACTATCTTCCGTGAATGGAGTGGCGCACTGCCATGTGGTGCACGTGGTGTGGAATATAATTTCTTCCACTGCAGTCTCTATCCCATTTTAGAAATAGATGCATCACTAAAAGCCAAAAGGAAGGGATAGCATTTGATCCTTAAATTAAAATGAAGGGTGGGAGTTTTATAACCTTTAAACACGTATCATAGCGAAGAAAGAGAGCATCCTCGAAATTAAAGAATCCAAGCTTAGCCACTCATCTTACATCACACCATGATCCTAGACAGATAGGGGATTAAGGCGATATCAGTATTGTTCCATGTAAATATCTACGGTCTTAGATCGTTTGTTAGGTCCAAAGCCTTTGTTGTGCAATATTTTACACCATGGAGAGCTGTGAATCATTGGATAGCCATCATCGAAAAAAATAATCATTGGATAGTCTCTATGTCATTCATCTTGAAAACACACGGCTATCAATCATCTCAAAAATAGAGTTTGGTGCCAAACAAGGTGGACAGGGAGATCCTGGTTCATTATTGTCAACCCTGGATGCCGGTTGGTTTATTATGTTTGGTCGCCCGAATGGCATACTTAAATGGAAACAAGGAGAATGCCTCGCGTTTCAAAGAAACGGAAATGGGTTAATAATAATCTACTTACATGCATCTTTTATGCATTGATATAGCAACAGAGATTAATTTAATTGAAAATATATCTGATATCATTTTTGAACTCTGAAAACTTCTTCCAATCGCATGCTTCCATGTCAGCATGTGAAAGAAAAAAGAGTCAAAATCAATCTATGAATATCATATTATACTTGGGGGTGTCAGATAGTACACATGAAAATTTTTCTGGACCTACGCAATGTTGGTTTAGCAAGCCTACATTCAACCATCGCACGTATATGGCGTCGGTATTGCAAGTTGCACAAATCCCCTCATGCAATATCTCGTGGAAAATGTTTCTTATGCAGAAAAAGAGTGCCAGGTACCATTATAAATATAAAATATCAAAAAATGCAAGCTCTTTGACATATATTACTTGCATTTCAATCTTACACATCAACCCATTCTCCAATTTGGTTAAATTAACGAAAATATAACCCAATGCACAATACTACTACCATTGCAGAGTCTAGGAGGGTTAAATACATATGGCCTTACTCTTACGTACGGAGAGCTTTTTTCCAGTGTTTGGAACAGAACACACCCACCCAGGCAGCAGGCTACAAGAAAGCAATTTTATCATCATGCCAAGCCTCACTCTCGCTTGATTAAATTAAATTAATATTTTTCTGTGTCGTCGAATCACCAAAACACTATTCAGCCATTAACCTATATTTCTATGGCAGGCTAGTATTAGCTCATTTAGTTGGTATCTAACACTACTGCATGGAAGAGGCCCAGAGTTTGAGACTGAGGTTGGTGACCTGGAATTGCTATTAGATGAACCAATCGCTGCAAAGTCAAGAAATATGACGAAACTTCATGGTTTTTTTGTAGATATGATTTTTCTATTTTTTGTATTAGTTTTTGATATGAAATCGTTAGCAAACACTCTATGGACGAATACCAGAACAAATTGGGGGCTGCAATAAACTCTGCCTTCTTAAGATGACTAATAATGTGTTGAATGGAACTATTCCACATCAAATTGGTAGCCTGTAAGAATTACTCGATCGAAGCAACAATTTCTTCATGGGTATAATATTCCATCACAACTAAGCAAGCTACTAATGCTAAAACACCTAAATCTCTCGCATAACAAGTTAGGAGGTTCCATTTCATCATCTCTTCCACGCATGATTAGCTTGTCATCCATAGATTTATCATACCTTCTGGAGGGTCTTTTTCGTGATAACCAGTTTTTCCAAAATGCTCCAAGAGAGCTGTTTGTTCATGATTGAGACTTGTGTGGTTATGTGCACGGTTTACCTCCAGGTGACACGCTTTCAACAAGAAAATGCTAATCAACGCCATAAAGCCATGCTCTTGACAATTATATCTATTCGGGGCTCGTTATTTTTTTATTCTTGCTTTGCTAAAGTTGCTATAGCCTTCTTCAAGAAGCACAAAATACAATCTGAAACAAATGTGGCCGGCTAATGGAAGTTCATTCTTGGTTGGGCATTTTGATGGGCAAGATGCATACAATGACATCATCTTAGCCGCTGAAGATTTTGATAACATATTTTGCATTGGCAAGGAATTTGTGACCGTCTAAAACGGAGCCTCTACATATGCTTGGAGGCCACCACTGCCAACTTTTCCGATGATGAAACGATAGGGTTCGGGTTGTATCTTCCAATTGACCTTCTTTCACATCATCGGCCATTTGATCATGCTCCACACAGCTTTCAAAGCTCTCAGAACATCTTCAACCATCTACTTGCATAAATCTCAAAAAAAACGGCTACCGCATGATCGAAACATATCCTTTTTCATGCAAAAGGCCCAACAATTGTAGAAGTAGAGACCCGACAACTCCTTCAAGTGCTTCAAATAAACTTACGAGAAGGACGAGAATTAGATTGCAGAATAACATAAAAGTTTTGTAAATTGACTCCTGTGAAATAAATCTGAGATTAAACCGATCATACAACATCAACTTTCGATCTTGGAACAAGCTATGACTAATTGACTGCACAAGAAGCATAAATTAGGAATCAATCTCATAGGTGATTAGCTCACATATAACTGTGGTCATGCATGCCATAAGGTCAACGAAAAGGGCCCTTCGATTGGCATTTAGGGATATTCTTTGTTTGCACTGACCGCTAACTGAATGGGTATGAAGGGTTTTTTCTTTTCTTTTTTTTTCCTGGGGTACTACAATGAAATAATTAATTCAAAAGATCCACATCATGCATTCACCGCGTGCATGACGACGGAACTTCTTTTGCGTCCAAGTCCTCCATTGGCAGCTTCAAAGAAACGAACTCGAAGACCAGCGCCTCTCGACTCTCTTTGACTTACCTTGTTTAGGTAATAATTTAGTTTCAAAAGATAGGGTATGGATCAAGATCACTTAACTAAAGCTATGGTCCCGCCATAATGCCCCTAGTTTTGGGGTACAGTGACTTTACCCAAACCCTAGGGAACCGGACTGGAAGTCATGCTCTATTCAACCAATGGGTGACGGGCATGTAATCAAAATTGGTGGGGCGATCATGTCTTCCTTGTTTTTGTTGGGCACTACGTTGCCATCGATCTACAGTTCTATCTCGATCCTCCAACAAAAAGTCTACGGTTCGGTTACATCTCCCTCAAGTCTGGCCTCTACCGTCCGCTAGTGCTATGGGCTTCCAACTTATCCTTCTGCGGTTATTGCCAGCTTATAATTATCTTCGTGATTGGATAAATATTTCTTATTTTCAAATGGATAAATAAAAAAGCAAGGCCTGCTTATCTAAAACATATGCCACCACAAAAGAAAAGATCGATTCCTTGCCTTCTGGAGCTAAGTAATCGGATTAATGTTATGTTATTGCCAAACCGAGTTGTGTGCACGAAAGGCATAGGTTTTCTTTTCTTGTTAGCTTACATGCTCCACATTATAGCAGTTGGAACGGGTAAGACTGCAAATAGTAGTCAGCGGCTGGCACCAAGAACAAGTCCACGCAAACACGCATAAAGGAAAAAAATACTTTTGTTCACTTGCTGAGAAACTTCCCCATCCTCGTGGCTACACCACCGTGATGAAAACAGGCCAAATTTGTTGTACATTTGTCCAATTATTTTTCAAAATGTAACCTTTCATTTTTGCTTCTAGATTGGATACAATTCCAGTGATATTAGTTTAAATTCTTATGTTTCCATTCATAGGTCATTGCAAATCTATTTTCGTGAGCTTCCATGCAGGTGGGTATTTAGTCTTATATCAACTATGCATGTAACAACCCAGGACCTCACCCAAAATGGCTAGTCGGAAGGTATTATTTGGGTTCCTTGATCCTGTATAAGTACCCAAGATCTACCCAGCGAATAACCGATGTGGGACTAAACACACGCCCGCACGGGTCCTCACATACTCCCCTCGTTCAAGCCCTGACGTCCTTGTCAGGCTAAAGGTTCCTATCTATTCAAATCTAATCACAAACACCACGATTGGCCCGTGGTCAGCCCCAATGGATCCGTACTGCAGTGTCCCCTAGTCCACATAGGTTATGGGCCGGGTCCGCTCTGATACCATTTGTAACAACCCAAGACCTCACCCAAAATAGCTAGCCGGAAGTTATTATTTGGGTTCCTTGATCCTGTATAAGTACCCAAGATCTATCCAGCGAATAACCGATGTAGGACTAAACACACGCCCGCACGGGTCCTCACATACTCCCCTCGTTCAAGCCCTGACGTCCTCGTCAGGCTAAAGGTTCCTATCTATTCAAATCTAATTACAAACACCACGATTGGCCCGTGGTTAGCTCCAATGGATCCGTGCTGCAGTGTCCCCTAGTCCACATAGGTTATAGGCCGGGTCCGCTCTGATACCATTTGTAACAACCCAAGACCTCACCCAAAATGGCTAGCCGGAAGGTATTATTTGTGTTCCTTGATCCTGTATAAGTACCAAAGATCTACCCAGCGAATAACCGATGTGGGACTAAATACACGCCCGCACGGGTCCCACATACTCCCTCCGTTCAAGCCCTGACGTCCTCGTCAGGCTAAAGGTTCATATCTATTCAAATCAAATCATAAACACCACGATTGGCCCGTGGTCAGCCCCAATGGATCCGTGCTGCAGTGTCCCCTAGTCCACATAGGTTATGGGTCGAGTCCGCTCTGATACCATTTGTAACAACCCAGGACCTCACCCAAAATGGCTAGCCGGAAGGTATTATTTGGGTTCCTTGATCCTGTATAAGTACCCAAGATCTACCCAGCGAATAACCGATGTGGGACTAAACACACGCTCGCACGGGCCCTCACAATGCACTAGGTAGATTTTGGGTGAGGCTAAAGAACCCAAATAATCTTATATTGTTATAAATGATATCAGAACAAATCTAGTCCATAGCCCATGTGAATTGGAAGACATTGCGACACGGGCTACTTGAAGCTAACCACAGGTCGATCATGATGCCTATGATTATATTTGAATAGATTTAGACCCTTAGCTTGGCGAGTATGCCAGAGATTAAATGAGAAGAGCATGTGAGGACTCATATGAGCATATATTTAATCCCACATCGGCTATGCACTGGGTGGATTTTGGATAATTATATAGGGCCTAAAAATCCAAATAATACAATTCAATTAGCTTTTTTGATGAGATCTTGGGTATTATAATTTTCTTATCATAATATTCAGACCTAACAATTATTTAGGCTCTCAATTTATTGCTTTTGGGGTCTCTCTTTTCTCAATTGTTGTTATAGTTAATTATATAAGTTGATTGTTATCAAAGATATTGTTGTTATCGTGCTACCTATGCCCATCTCATCTAACTCCCAAACGAGCTAGATCTCGCGAAACTAGGAGTTTATGAATAAAGGATTGAAATGAGAGATGTTGTCACTTGAACTAAACCCATATGTCCAAAGGATATAACAACCCAAGTTCTCATTCAAAAATGGCTAGCTGAAAGGTATTTTTGGATTTCTTAGTCCTGTATAAGTACCCAAGATCTTTCTGACAAATAATCGATGTGGGACTAAATACATGCCCCGCACAGATCCTCACATATTCTCCTTGTTTAAGTACTAACGTCCTCGTCAGACTAAAGGTCTAAATCTATTCAAATTTAATCACAAACACCACGGTCGGCCCGTGGTTAGCCTTAAGGAGCCTGTGCTACAGGGTCCCCTAGTCCATATGGGCTATGTGTCGGGTCCGCTTTGATACCATTTGTAACAACCTAGGATCTCATCGAAATAGCAAGCTGGAAGGCATTTTTTGGATTTCTTTGTCCTGTATAAGTACTCAAGATCTCTCCGGCATAAATGATGTGGAACTAAACACATGCCCGCACAAGTCCTCACAAGATATGACATCTGTGTTTGGTTGATATTTGTACTGGGTTATCTGCAACTCTAGTAGCTCATCTTCCTTTCCTTTATAGGTTCATTAGGTCCCCTATCCCTTAGAACTTTGAAGATCAACTTTGATAGCTCCCTCAAAAGTAATCAAGGTGCTGTTGGATTTCTCATTCGAGATCATTATGGCCACTATCTTTGCTGGTACTAGATGATTTTCAGCTATTTCTGTTTCTAATTTAAGAGATTCGTAGAAAGGGTTTAGAGCTACAATTTTGACTCAAAAGTATTCTGCTTGACGATGACTCTAGTACTGGTATTAATAATTAGACAAAAATAAGCGAGCTTGACGAAAAAAAAACAAATGTTTAGCCTTATTAGCGGTGGACCCGAGTAAACCATGTTTTTCCATGAAATCACCATCCATAAGAAATTTCTTTTTAGAAATTTGACAAGTATTCGTTAGAAATTTCTTTGTACCCCCCAACTACGACGTCTGTTCTTCTATTTGACCAAGATTTATTTTTTTTTAAGAGAATGAGAGAAAGACTGGGCCAAGGTCAATCCGTTTCATTAACAAAATGCTACTGACCAAAAGGTTATAAAAAACTAATATGGCTTCTTAGATTGCCACTTAGTAGTTCCAGATCCCCCTCGATAGATCCGCCAACTTTTGGGGTGACAGGAGCGCTTCTCGGAGCCGGAGGGAAGACTTTATTTGTCGAAGATGGACTTGTGGCCCGGCGGCGTTGGGTTGGCAGCTAAGCTGCCGCTGTTGTTTCTCCTCATCATCTCTGCGACCACAGGCTCTGTTCGAGCTAAAATCCACTATCAAAAATGGGAGGTGGCATACCAGTTCAAGTCCCCAGATTGCTTCCAGAAGTTGGCAATCACGATCAATGGGAGAACACCTGGCCCAACCATCATTGCCGAGCAGGGAGACACTGTGGTCATCGATGTCAAGAATGCGTTACTCACTGAGAACTTAGCCATTCACTGGCATGGGATTAGGCAGGTGCTGATACAAAACTTAGAAGCAAGTTTGCAAACTTATGGTATCAGACCTGTACTAACTTCTTGCCTTATTTCATTTTGAATCATAGACAACATAAATATGTTTTCTTGCGAGAGACGACATAAATATGTTGGTCCCTTGTTCCCCTTTTGTTGGGAACAGGATTGGTGAAATCGCCGTGTGGGTGGGGCCAAATCTTTTCTCAACTTCACTCTCATGCCTATCTTTGCTCTCTGTGTGCGTGCGTGTGTGTGTGTGTGTGTGTGTGTGTGTTATTAGATTTCCTAACTAACAATGGAAGCACCACATAGTCGAATTATCTGTATCAAATACTTTGAAAACAAGACCTGGACTTCTTAACTTTTTATTTCATTTCGAAATAGAAGCAATATAAAAGTTATTAGTTATTATTATTTCTTGATCTTCCTCCTACTCCTAGCCCTCTGAAGATAGGAATGGAAATTACCGACATTTCTATTGCTATAATAATCATTATTTTGTTTTATAGATTGGCACTCCATGGTTTGATGGCACAGAGGGGGTGACACAGTGTCCGGTTGTGCCAAGGGATACTTTTACTTACAGATTTGTTGTTGATCGAGTAAGTTTTGCGAGTTGAAACTAAATTCAATAGAAATATAATTCAGTACAAATGTTAAAAGGCAATTAACTCATCAGTCTTTCGCTGAAATCCCAGTCGGGCACGTACATGTACCATGCACACTATGAGATGCAAAGGTCTGCTGGACTCTACGGTCTTATTCGAGTTCTGCCCCCTGCCGGTGTGGTCGAGCCGTTCATCTACGACTATGACCGGAGCATCATCCTTAATGACTGGTGGCACCAGAACACCTGTGAACAGGCTGTTGGCCTGAACTCCAAAAAGTTCATTTGGGTTGGAGAGCCTCAGGTATGGCAACTTCTGTGTCCCCCCTTCCCTTTTGGAGCAAAGAAATCCTAATTTTATAAGAAACTTTTGCTTTCCATTGTGTTGGAAAAATGTTTCTAGAATTCAGAAAAAATCATGATACTTCTAAGCGGATGCAATTGATTATTCATACTCACACCCAGTAGAATTTTCAGACCATGGTTTTCAGCCTTCCTCCTGTACTAAGATTTCTATCTTTAACTTGTCTTTCCTAAAGGATTTTTTCCCCTCACTAAGAATTTTTCGTCCAACAGACGATGGAACAGTACTTTCTTAGAGCCCTCTGAAGGTTGCACTAAGTGGGGTCTTCTTAATCTTGCAGTCACTTTTGATCAATGGAAGGGGGAAATTCAACTGCTCCAACGCAGGAAGCGGGGTATGCCATGCAACCAATCCCGAGTGCTCGCCTTATGTGTTAACAGTTATCCCGGGCAAAACATACCGCCTTCGGATTGCAAGCATCACCTCTCTTTCGGCTCTAAATTTTGAAGTTGAGGTAATATCATCAACACTTTTCTTTAAAAAAAAAAACCCTTAATTCAAATTATATTATTTGAACATAAATATGGAAGCGCTATAAGCTAACTTTTTCCTACTTTGTCAGCATCTGATAAGAAACAATATGCAAATTTATGAACTTGGTAAACTATAGAATGCATGATTTATTGAGAAAATAGTGAATTGTTCCGCTACCATGAAATGGTCAGAGAAAATCATTAACGAAAGAAAAACTTATGTTTTGTCATAAGATTTTGTAGCACAAACAGTGTTGAACTCTGTTATGTTGAAGTTGTATGACTGGGTCGAAAAAATTCAAGCATGATGTCACCCGGAGCACTTATAGTAGACTCAACCCTTAACTAATGCTAATATTGCCGTTATGATCATGCCAGGGACACAATTTGATGGTTGTCGCAGCAGATGGTCACTATGTGAAGCCCTTCATGGTGAAGAACCTGAACATCTACTCAGGCGAGACCTATTCAGTGCTTTTGAAGGCTGAACAAGACCCCTCTCGCAACTATTGGGCTGTTGTCAATGTGGTTAGCCGAAATTCGACCACTCCCACTGGCACTGCCGTCCTCAATTACTACCCAAACCACACTAGAAGGCTCCCTCCGACCGTCCTGCCAACCGGTCCCCTTTGGAATGACACCATGTACAGATTCAATCAAAGTATCGCCATCCGATCGCATCCTGATTACATCCGGCCTCCTCCGACGACTTCCGACCGCATGATCATATTGCTGAACACCCAAAATTGCATCGATGGCTATGTTAAGTGGGCTGTGAATAATGTATCGTTGAATTTACCCCAGACACCATACCTCATCACCCTCAAGGAGAGGATGCTTCATGCTTTCGATCAAAAACCAGCGCCAGAGACTTATGACTACAAGAATTATGATATTTATGACGTCCAGAAGAATCGAAATGCAACAGCAAGCACTTCGATCTATCGGTTGGTATTCAATTCGACGATAGATGTGATCTTACAAAATGCTAACACGATGAAGAGGAACAATAGTGAGACACACCCATGGCATCTACATGGGCATGCCTTTTGGGTGTTGGGCTATGGAATGGGGAAGTTTGATCCGGAGACTGATCCAAAGAGGTACAATTTGGTGGACCCAATTATGAAGAACACGGTGGCAGTGCACCCCTATGGGTGGACGGCTTTGAGGTTCCGGGCCGATAACCCTGGAGTGTGGGCTTTCCACTGTCACATTGAGCCGCATTTCTTCATGGGCATGGGGGTTGTGTTTGAAGAGGGTGTGGACAAGCTTGGGAAGCTACCCGTGGCCATCATGGGCTGTGGTGAA
Source organism: Phoenix dactylifera (assembly GCF_009389715.1). Taxonomy (NCBI): domain Eukaryota; kingdom Viridiplantae; phylum Streptophyta; class Magnoliopsida; order Arecales; family Arecaceae; genus Phoenix; species Phoenix dactylifera. The sequence goes on along the minus strand of NW_024068537.1, from coordinate 59,683 downwards.
TCCAAACATATAAAGCCTTAAGGGGTTTGTTGTCGCCGAATTCGGACCAAAATCGGAGTTCAGCTCGGACAACCCTAAAGTCGGCTGGAGATAAGCTGAGCAGGTTGGTGGTGGCGTCGGGCGTCGGTCTTCTTCATGGATGGCTTGCAAAAAGTTTACTTGCCGGAGAGTTTCTAGCGGAGGACCCACCAATACCTAAGTTAGAATAGATAGGCAATAGAGTAGAAGAAAGAAGATTTCAGCAGAGTGTAAAACTCTATGTGAAATGAATATCTTACCTGAGGTCCCACAGGTCCCCCTTTATATAGGCGAGCCGGATTTGTCGCTATCTGAACTAACGTGGCATGCACTGATAGCCAAGTAATGGTAGGTGGTACAGCTATAGTGTGGAATCAGTTTGTATGGTCAGCGTGTAGCAATGATCGGGTGCAGATTGTAGTGTTGCCACGACGGCAGGCTGCGAGGGCTGTCGGTCATTAGCATTGTCAGTCATTGTTGACACATATTGATGGGCTTCTCGATCGGGGCCAAAGTCGCTCACCTCGGATGGTCGGATCCTCGGCTAGGGCCGAAGTCATTCACCTCGGGTGGTTGGCTCCTCGGCCAGTCCAAAATCATCTAAGGTTGGCTCCTTGGCCAGTCCAAAATCATAAGTTGAATCCCAAGCTAAATACGATAAAAATAATATCATTCAGCATCTTGTTAACACAAAAATGTATACATGGCTGTAAGCATGACAAACCTATAGGAGATCAAATGTCAGTGACAACCTACCTACAGATCATCCTTTTCTAAGCTAACTATACTGTGTAGCATGTATCTGTGGGCCTGCAAACTTATGCATATTGGACAGATGTATCTTATGTGGGTTCAGCATTTGACATATTGCAACAAGATGCTTCCTGTTCCTGCACCCACCACCGCTTTTGTTCCCATTCTATGCAACAAATTTTCAGGACTTCACAGTTGGTGGAGGCAGTTGACAGAAAATTAAGATATTCAAATTCTGCCATGGTAGAAAAAAGAAAAGGAAATAAAGGACCAAGATAAGTTAATTTTCACAAGAGGGGGGAGACGAAAACATAAAATTAAATTATCTAGGATTCCAGGAAGCGACTTGTCAATAATATACATAAAAGGCATGTAACTATAATAGAACATCTTTTGGAAAAGTGACAACTTATCATTAATTGTGATTAAAACTATTTTCTTTAATCACTTCTTGATGTATGATTTTGATAGAATTCAAATTCTACATTAGCAATTTCGATGGAAAATTCGGTAAGTGTGAAAATTTGAAGAAGACAGATAAAATATATAAATGCAACTATCATAAAATAAGATTATAACTGCAATTTCAAATTCAAATTACACATGGATGCATGCAGAAAATGTATTTTGCTTTATTAGAATTTACACAAATAAGAAGCGCATGGAAGAATTACAAAATTACCCTGCACCTACGTGAGCAACCTCACCTGCAAAAAGAAAAAGGTAAAATAGTTGTTGTCTCCTGTCCCTTTTTCCCCTAGAATATTGTTTTGGTTCTTTTTTTCCTAGCTTCATGGTGGATAGAGAAATAAAACCCATACACACACACATCTTATTAATTTACACATGTTGTATTCTCAGTAAATTAGATTCTTAATGTCAAAAGGTGGAAGGACAAACAAAAAATTTGAAATCTTTGGTAAAGTTTATACATTAGCAGCTCTGCATAAAATCCAACAACTTAGCATCATTCTGACATTATGATTTGTGATGCAAAAAAAAAAAAAGACGTACACACTGTTTTGTCGTGGAAGAAATTGGCATAATGATAATACAGTTTTGTAGATTAAATAAGAACAGGAAAAAAACCTCCATGATCTAGAGAAACTACATAAACTGTTTCAGTTAAATTAAATGATACAATTACATTCAGTAACATAAATATCATGCTCGATGACTTCTCAGCATACCATATAATTGGATGAAACATAAAGGGATGATGAATGGAGCCATCACTGACAATAGATATATAGCAACCTTTAAACCCCAACATCTAGAATGCCATGAGTTGCGAGCTTCTTGCAGCTTCTCAGCTCTAATGTAGTGACAAACATAAATGAGAAAAATATCCAAGAATATTTGTCAAGGTTCCTAATAGATTAACTTTTCAGAAGTTTATACCCGCTGAACCATTTCTTCCACAAAAAATGCAAGTGCGGAATTACAGCCATGAAGGACTTTATTTGAAACAATTAGTATGTCATATTCTTAAAATAATGATAATGCATAGCTATATACAAGACTTTAGCTAGAAAAAAACTGGAGGCTCAATGAATTGTCTTTATTGAAGGATATGAAGCACCCTAAGCTTATACGAAGCATGCCTGCAGCATGAAAACATTCATCATCATCAATTCCACATACTGTATATCTGGAAAGATAATTCCACATGATTTACATGATAATAAGCTTGCAAATCGTATGGCACATCTCCTGCTCGAAGTTTCTATTTATGATCCACCATGCGGTTAGGAAGGGAAGAAGTTTGTTACTGTAAATATATCGGATTAATGCCCAATGTGAGATAAGAAGCCTAAAAATTAGAAGTGCTACTCTTCCCAGATTGATTGAACTAACTGTTTTTTAATAAAATAAGGAAATGGATTATAGCAGATTACAACTACTAAGATACTCTTTTCCCAAAACAAAAGAAAGGTATTTAATATGCTAGTGTAAATATATCGGGTTGCTTCCCAATGTGAGATAAGCAACCTAAAAATTAAAAATGTTATTCTTCCAAGATTAATTAAGCTAACTATTTCTTAGTAAAATAAAGAAATGGATTATAGCAGATTACAATTACAAAGATACTCTTTTCTCAAAGGAAACTTAGAAAGGTATTAAATTTACCCATGATATATCTGTAAAAACATGCATTATTCATTTTCCTTTCAAAACAAAATTATTTATTCATTGAACTAGTACTGTTGTGATAATTAAAGATGGTTCAAGAGAAGAAAATTTTAATATCAAGGAAGTTTTGCGTACATTATAATTTGGTTATGGATAAGAAAGAATTGCAAAGGATTTATCCATTCCATATGCAAAGTTCAGAACTATTAGTCAATAAGTAGCAGATCTGAGTATAAAGATCACAGCTTAAGAGTAATTTTCATATTAGTTTTGAAGTGCATATCCAAATTATTAACTAAAGCACGAACTTATATAATATAGTTGTCAAATGCTCGATATGAAGAGGCATACATGATGGACCGGATAGTGACCTACAATGAAGAATATGCAGAAATTTGTTCCCGTAGCCACAAACAAACCAGGCCAATAAATTTGTTCCCGTATCAAGCAGGCAAAGACTGTTTTCTTTTGACGGAATATATTGCACTTTCTTGTTTTGCAAATATCGATTGCTCCCAACTCTGTATTTCCTCACTCCTGCCACCTTCTACCAGAATATTTTCAACTGGCTTCCTCATTCTGAAAACAAACAACGCAAAAGATTAATGATATTTAATATTGGAATTTTTTTCCAATTATCTAAGATAATCTAGTCTATTTGGGTTGGGGTCATGAAAGGAATAGAACATGGATAATAAATAAGGGGGATTCAGTGACAAGATGTGGCCACTGGATTATGCCTTCATAGAAGTGTCACAAACCACCGTTCCACCAAATACCCATCCCTGTTTTTGATAACTAAGGGGAATTCAGTGTCAAGATGATTCAGACTCCACCAAACGCCCATCCCTGTTTTTGATAACTAGAGTCGTTGATTAAGGGCCCTAATTTAAACTTGGACAAAATAAAAATTAGGTCCGTGATATATTGAATAATTCCTAACAAGTTTCAAGATCAATTCAGTGGGTAGGGTGACTAATTTTGTGCAAGTGACAAGCTGAGGTGTTGCTTGGACTTTGCTCACAAATAGTCAAGAGAGAAACCAAGAGCCTCAATTCTCATCAAACATAGAATCAAAAATCCCAACGAGCAGCATATTTATTCAATTATTCCAGAAAAAAAAACGTACTTGCAAAACAGAAAACATAAAAATGGAGAAAAAACATGTAACTTTCTCAATTGAAAACCAAAAGAATTAAAAATGGTCATAAAAAGAAGAAGTCAGCGATACCAAAACCGCAGCGGATCTTCTTCAACTCTTCCTCTCCCTCCCTTTCAATCCCTTCAAATAACAGCCTTGGTCGAAGGTGGGCCCCCAACATCCTTCGGCAAAATTACCAGATGACCAAGAAACCCACTGGATATCAAAACAATCTGAACCGTTCTTGAGATCTGGCGGACCATAAAGTGTCAGCCATCAGATCGGGGCAATATAAGCGACCGACCAATCGAACGGTTGTGATTTGATTAATAGGGACGGAGAGGGAGAGGTGCAGCCGTGTAGGTGGGCCCACCCAAGACTAGTCGGGCTGTCTTCTAATCCTTTCGTTTTGTATTCTCTAGTCGATTGTTAGTGGCTGCAAGTTAGGGTATGTCGTGAGGGGGCCATTAAAAGATGTTATTAGGTTGAGCACCTGATATTACCAGGGAATTTAGGGGCTTAGATTAACTTGGACTTGCAAGTTAGGGTAGGAGACATTATATCAATGTCTGGTGTGTTGAGCCTTGAGGGAATCCTATAAAGCTGCAATACTTGGATTGTGTTTTTACTAGTATTCTTTCTAATTTTAATACAACTTGAGCATTAATATTGGTGCATTGTAATTTTATTAACTATGATTTCTACAAAAGTTTTTGTGCAATTACTTGAGTATAATACAACATTCTTTCTACACTGCCCTTTTTTTTCGTTTTATTTTTCATTAAGGAAATATGGTAGGAGCGCCACCTTCTAAACAATGGTTGGCTTTTCCTTGGTCAAGGGCTAACTTGGATGGTTGGGGAGAAGAAATATAAATGAGTCAAAGTAGTAGTAAACTAGTTAACTGCTTAGGTTTGTACACACACGTGCATATATAAATATACCTATCCATCTTTCTATCCATCCATCTACCTAGCTATATATATAGAAATCCAAACTTGGCTTGTTTGTTTAATTGACCAATATGTTATTAGTTTGAACCCAAACTTTTATTTAGTTTTGCAAGCTCAATTTTCTTTTTTAGCAAATTTTCAAGCTCAGATTGTTAAACTCCTTTTTCTTTCAACAAAAAAGTTTATCTATCAATTCATTAGCAAATATCGAGGCTTTTCCATTACTATGGTCACGTATGATGATATACTTGAATCTCAAACTTCAAATCCTACATTACATATATCATTATATTTTTGAGCAAATTAATGAAACCTATTATATTATTTTATTGATAAATAAAATGAAGTGCAAATTGAACTGAGGAGACGAAGTGATGTCCAAGTCCAAGAAACCGTACAATCTAATACCGGTCTAATAAATAAATCTAATCCAGTATAATTCTAGTTTAAATAGAGCATCGAGACAACAACTAGCCCAACCTAAATGGCCCACTGCATTTTTTCCCCCCCGAAATTCCTGACAAAAACATGTCAGTTCTCATATTTTCTTGGTAAATGTGAGTGCCTGCTTACAAGTATATCGCTCCATGGGAAACACAAATCCTATGGTTGGCAGGTGTCTATTATGCCAGATTGACGAGATATTATTAATTACACTGCATGCACCATGGCGCGCAGGCAGCCAATCACAGCCGTTGATTTTTATGGGCTTTATTCCTTGAATACGCCTATCATCACAGTAACTAGCGATTGTGACGGGCTGCAAGCATGGCCATATTACGCAATAATTTTTCCGGATTGACCAGATCAATAAAATGCTCGAGTATAAATTAATTGTTTTGACAACTCAGTCAAGATAACTTTACAATTTCCAATAATAAAAGCATGGAGGGATCTATCCGTTGGTTGATATGAATCTACTGCATAAAGAATCAAGTTCTGCTAACTCTCGTGAATCGAAAAAAGGAGATAAACTATATATTAAATGATGGCTTTTTTTGGCAAAATATCTATTTTCTATCATACCTTGACATGGATTAGGTGATATAACTTAATCATGTCCAAAGGTTGGGAGTTTGGTCGTGCCCCGATGGTCAGGGCCGGCCTGAGCCTTAGGCGACTGAGGCCCCGGGCCAATGGAAGGCCCCGGGAGGCTGATCAAAAGGAAGCAAAGCCCCATATAAATGGGATCAGGAGCTGGCTACGAATCTTCCCCCCTCCATCGGTGGAGAGTTTCTTGGCCTGCAGAGGGGCAATTTGGAAGTTGGGGACAGTAGTTTTGTTTTGGGTGGGAGCGGGGGGGGGGGGGGCGAGAGAGAGAGAGAGAGAGAGAGGAGGGATTTGGTTGGCTTGATAGACGCCTGAAGCCACTCTTACCTTTCATCCCTTCTCTTTTTTGGTTTTGGTCTTGGTTTTCCTTCCCTCACATTACTCCTGATCCAGCTGGGCCATCCGGAAGAAAGATAGGGGGATTGGAGATGGACGTCTTGGAGGGTGGAGATTCTTTTAGTTTTCTCCTCTCGGTTTCTTCTCCCCTCTTGGGTGGTAGAGAGAGAAAAGGAGGGAGGGGGTTGAATGGCTGCTGTGCCGTGATGTTGCAGTTGCTGCTTGGGTACTCACTTGAAGGGGAGATGGTGGGATGGGACTTTTATTAATTTGATGGAGTGAATTTTCCATAATGACCCTACTTTCTCTTAGAGGTTTCTTTATGGACAAATTCTTTTCTTTACCTTGACCATGAAGTGCCATGGGATGACATTTTCCTATTCGGCTCTTGCTTGACATGGTAAACAGTATTGCCAAGCATTATCTCAGTTATTTAATCAGTTTCATGGCCCTTCATTTAGAATAATTACTTTTATGTGCTTCCATTCAAGAATTATATTAAATTGAAAGGCTTCTTGTCTATCTTTGTTAGATTCATGGTTGAAATAGTGTACTTGATAGCTATCTATTTTCATATATTGTTTTAAGTATTTTATATTATTAAAAAATTATTATTAAAAAAAATTATTATTAAAAAAAAAGGCCTCATTCATTGGATTCGCCTTAGGCCCCAGAATGTATTGAGCCGCCCCAGCCGATGGTAGATAGCTGTTGAGATACATTTCGCATCTCGGACGAGAATGCGGGTTGTTATCTAAACACTGAAATACTGTCATAACTATTGCAACTAACTCATTTGCAGCTTGAGTTGTCAGAGGTGGTAGTCGCGGGTCTAATATATCTTTCAGAGAGGTGTTTTCACTGATCGTAGAAGATAAAGTAGAGATGAGATCTCCTGGATGCTTTCCCATTACAATCTCAAGTGCAACTACTCCAAAACTATATACATCACATTTCTCAGTAACCCTCATTGTGTATGCAAGCTCTGCAACAGACAAGAAAAAATATATAATCAAATTTTTATTGTCAACCACTTCTAATAGAGCTAGTTTTATCGATTTAATTAGCTCTAGAGTCCACTTGTAACTGCAACACAAGGTATCTGATTTAATACAAAAAGTTCCAAAGCATTCTCAATTGTGTCAGTCCCACACAAAAGCAACTCAGCATGTAATCAATAGTTTACTACGTATTACATAGTCTAGTACAAATTATAGCATTGAAAATGTAATAGTATTAAAGTTAAACAAACATATCTTCATATCAACTTGGTCACATGAATGTCATGGAGAATAACATGTAATTAGCTAATCCTAAAAAGACCGAGAAAGAAACAATAACTCTTTTGGAGGAAAAATATTGTGTTTCTTTGACGAGCATGGAAGTGTGTAATGCATTGATAAGTTACCATGGTCATAGATATGTTACCTTTTTTTATATAGAAATAAACCTAAAGATGCTCTTAACATATCTCGAACAATGTATTAAAAAATATAAACAAATTTGTATCTCCATTGTTCTTACATTACAAAAATAGAATTGCAGCATGCCTGGGGCCAAATATCCTCGTGTGCCTGCAAGGATACTCCAGTTTGATGAATCAGGCTTTAGAAGTCTAGCAATACCGAAGTCCGAAATACAAGCCTTGTATTCTGAATCAAGTAGAATATTTTTGCTTGTTATGTCTCGGTGCACTAATGGCGGAGCACAATCATGGTGCATGTATGATAGAGCATGAGCAATATGTTTTACAGCATCCACTCTCTTAGACCAATCCAATTCAGCGGCACCTTCACTTCGGAGAATATTTGCCAAGCTTCCTCTCTCCATGTATTCACAAACAAGAAATTTATGTCGACCATTGGAGCAAAAAACCATAAAGCTTCACAATATTCCGATGTTGGATCTGGGTCAGTGCCCGTATTTCATTCCAAAAAGTTTGCTTGCTTGGCGAGTCTTCAATTTCTAATGGATGAAATTTCTTCACAGCTACCAACTTGCCGCGCAATAATGCTTTGTAAACATTAGAAAATGCTCCAGTGCCAATGCAGTACTTGGCATCAAAATTCTCTGTTGCTTGAATGATGCCATTGTATGCATTTTCTCCATTGAAGTTCCAAATAGAGAATCCACCTTCTTCAATACTTGCATCATTTCTCGTACATTTCTTCCACAGAATTAGCAAAGCAAATACAACAAATAGAAATAAGAAACTAGGAACAGTAATTAACAAGAGAAGTTTGTGGTGCTTATTTGAATCATCTTTTGCTGGTTGTATGGGAGCCACATGAAGGCAAACCTTTCACTGCACCACACAAGCCCTTGTTGTGGGCGAACCACTCCACTGGAGCATTCTGAAAAATTCTGCTGTTGGGCAGTGGGCCTTCTAATTCATTGTATGATAAGTCTACAGATAACAAACTTATCATATCACTCAAAGAAGTGGAACATGACCGGTCAGCTCATTGTGTGATAGATTCAGAACTTCTAGCTTATCCAGTTTGCCAAATTGTGATGGTATCTCTCCAGTAAATGAGTTGTGGCTTAGATCTAGGAAGACTTGTAGGTTTACTAGATTTCCAATTTGAAAGGGAATGCTTCCATTAAAAAGATTGTTTCCAAGCTTCAGCGAATAAAGTTTCATGCAGTTACCTAATTATTCTGGTACCCTTCCTCTTAGTTGATTTGCTGACAGATCAAGAATCTCTAAATTAGATAGTTCTCCGAATTCTGGATATACCTCCCCAACAAGTTGGTTATTGCTCAAAGTCAAGTTATATAGATTAGTTAACTTGCTCAGATCCTTTGGAATCTCTCCTGATAGATAGTTCGAAGAAAGGTCAAGTTTTTGTAGTCGAGTCAACTTTCCGAGTTCTGCTGGTATGCTTCCTGTAACCTTGTTGCTGGAGATTTTTAAGAGCGACAAATTATGACATCCTCCCCAGTTTGGTGAGAGCTTACCAGACAGATTGTTGAAGCTTAAATCAAAGTACGAGAGATGTGGATACACTCCAAGATTTTCAGATATATCCCCAGATAGTTGGTTCTGCTTGAGTCCGACTCCGACTAGGCTTGTGCAGTTTTTCAAGCTTTGGGGAATCGGACCTTCAAAATAGTTGTTGCTCAAAGAAAGAATATGTAGAACTCCTCCTTTGCATATGTCATGGGGTAAATGGCCAGAAAAACTGTTGTACCCCAATTGGAGAACTTTCAAATTTGTAATATTATTAAATTCCTGAGGCAAAGAACCAGATAGTTGATTGTTGAATAAGCGCAAATAAGTAAGGTTGGTTAAGCTTCCAAGAGATGGAGGGATTGAGCCAGAGATTTGATTTTCATGGAGGGACAAGATTTCAAGCTTGGTTAAATTTCCGATACTAGCAGGGGATTGAACCATCTAAAAGGTTGACATATATTTTCAAATCTCTCAAGCTTACCAGATCTTGTATTTCATGAGGAATTGATCCAGAGATCTGATTTTTAAAGAGGTTCAAGGTTTCAAGCTTGGTTAAATTTCTGATACTAGTAGGGATGGAACCTGTTAAATTGTTTGTTGAGAGTTCTAGCATAGTTAACTCCACTAGATTTCCTATTTCAGAAGGAATGGAGCCAGAGAGATGATTATTCCAAAGATTGAACCAGTTAAGCTTGGTCCAGTTTCCTAAGCTAAGAGGGATGAAAACCTATCAGACTGTTATTGCTCATCTCTAAATAAACCAGGTTTACGAGATTCCCTAATTCGGGAGGGATGGAGCCAGATATCCCGTTGGTGGAGCAATCCAATACTTGAAGCTGGGTTAAATTTCCCAAAGTGAGAGGGATGGAACCTGTTATATGGTTGGTGTAGATTTTCAACTCCAAGAGATTCCCAAGCCTTCCTAACTCCTTAGGGATGGTACCTGAAAGGTTATTCTGGTGTAGGTATAAGAAGTTAAGCCATGTCATATTACTTAGCCAAGGAGGGATGGAACCACTTATCTGATTCTCGCTAAGATTGAAAGAGTTGAGCTTTGTCAGAGAAATGATCTGCAGTGGAATTATCCCTGCAAAGTTATTAGTGCAAAGATCAAGAGAGGTGAGCTTCGAAAGAGCAGATATGGTGGGAGGAATGCTTCCATAGAGCTCATTGAACGTGAGGTTGAGACTGGTAAGTGATGACAGGGCGGAGAAGTTGAAAGCATTTAGCGTTCCTGCCAGACCCATATGGGCCAGATTCACCTCCCTGATCACATGTCGGCCTCGACGTGTGATGTTGCATGCGATTCCAGTCCAGTTGCATAGACTTGTGTCGAGGTTCCAAGATTCAAGTGATCCTTGGCTCTGGAGGCTGGCTTTCCACTGGAGGAGGGCCCTCCCTTGGGATGCAAGTGAAGCTGATGCCAAGGCAAGAAGAAATGAAAGGATTAGAAACAGAAGAAGGGTGGAGAAGAATTTTGGAGATGACATAGCCAAGGTTCTAATAGGCCCAAGGTGTTTTTAAGGTTATTGTGGCTGTTGAGAGAGAGTTCGAGGCCTTTTATAGCCACCATCTAGTTGCATATTCCTTTGCATGTCTACCGTAAGGGGTGGGTGATAGAAATTTTGCGATGCTTTGAATGTTTCAAGCTGAACGAGGGTTGGGAGATAGTGATTTTACCCAAACCCTACAAACTGGTCTGGACTTTGCTAACATGTCATGCTCTATTTTAGCCAACAGGTGACTGGCTTGTTTTTGTTTTTGTTGGGCACTATGTTGCCATCCATCTACAGTTCTATCTCTTCCTCAACAAAAAGTCTTCGGCTATATCTCTCGAGTCTGGCCTCTACCGTCCGCTAGTGCTATGGCTTCAACTTATCCTTCAATGGTTGCTGTCAGCTTATAACTATCTTCTGTGATTAGACTGGCGCACTGCCACGTGGTGCACGTAGTGTAGAATATAATTTCTTCCATTGCAGTCTCTATTCCATTTGAGAAATAGATGCATCACTGCTACGAATAGGTCCAAAGGCCCTCCTGAAAAGATAATGAATTAATGAAAAATCATCTTTAACTAGGGAAGACTATATCTCTCTGTTCTCTTTTTCCCTCCTCTTCCGTTCCTACTATAAATTCCCTACGACTTAGTATCGAAGGGCTCGGTCGGAGCCAATTCGCTGAGCTCTTATCCTTATTTGTTGTCTCGCAGATCCTCGGAAGCGGTCCATCACGATGTTCCAGGATCGACAGTAATAAGCATCTAGACTGCTCTTGGGTAAGCAGCTCAATGCATGGCATCTATAGTCTTGCATACCAACAGGTCAAAGAAAGAGGTTGAATGGGAAAAATATCGGATAGAAGATGCTATCCTCTCGGTCGATAGAGATGCTATTAAAGACAACAACCGACTCCTTTGAATTAGTTTTCGCAATTCAACATGATATTAAAGACACCCAACCAACTCCTTTGAATTAGTTCACGCAATTCAACAATCATGCAGTCACCATCTAGACCATGTGGTATCCCGGCCTCCCTTCTAATAATTACGTTGGGACAAGTGTAATGGACAGAAGTTGAAAAGTTCAACTTGAAATTGGAATGCTTGTCCCTCTCAGAAAACAAAAAAAGAAAACAAAATTCCGAGGACCGGAAACTCAGAAAATTTTAGAGTCAAAGTCAAGAAGAATTGGAATGAAGATGAGGTACTAGAGTCTGATCAACGGGCCTTCCAGCCCGCCCAGCCCGGCCCGAATTTTTTCGGGCTTGGGCATTAAAAAAAGGCCCATGGGTCGGGCCTGGGCAAGAAAAGCAGCCCGACCAAAAAAATCGGCCGGGCCTGGTCGGCCATTTCTGGCCCATTTCCAGATTCCAAACAAAGAAAAAATCGAGCTTGTCGGGTCGGGCCTATCGGGTCGGGCCGGGCTAGACGGGCCTAGAACCATATTTATAAAGTCGGATCGGGCCTGGACAAAAATTTAAGTCCGACAGTCGGGCCGGGCCGGGCCTGGGCATAGCCATCGGGCCTAATTTCTGCTGTAGAGCCGCAGTCCGAGCCCGGCCCGGGTCCGAGTTTTGATCAGCTCTAGGATGAACCAAGGATAGTAGTCTGATCCAAAGATGCTGATGCGAATCTTCCGTATGGAAGAGGATAGGAGAATGCTCTTCCTTCTCCATTCAATCCAGAGGTTAGGGAAACTCCGTCGTAGCCCGATAGCGGTCCACAAACTCTTAGCAAATGAGCATAAAAAAAAAAAAAAAGTGGTTGACCGACTCAACCCTTGAACCAACACAAAAACACATAATTTATTCCTCACCGCTAGCTACAAAAAGAGCTCACCTTCTCCGGAGCTGCCGCTTTCTTAATAACTTTTGCGAAAAGGGCATTTGAGGCCACCAAGGCTCGGCAAGTTTCAGAAAGAGTCAACGGAGAATGGATTATTAGGGTCTAATTTGGTCATAGGAGGTTAGGTAATAATTTAATTTTCAAAATATAGGGTAGTCCGTCATAATAGCCCCTAGTTTTTCATTTTGAGAATTTATTTTTAAAATTAATTTTTGTATAAGATTTTTTTATATTACTGCAGCATTTTTCTTTTTTGCCGCCGGGGGTTCATCACGTAGATGTACTATTTTCTAAATTAAAAAAATTAAAATAATTATGTATAATTATTTTAAAAGCAATGTTTAAAATTGATGTTGCACACGTAATTTTTTCTAGGCTGAAGAAATTGACATATAAAACATGTATGCCTAATAATTATCTGTTTGTCATCTTGGAAATCGACTCTCGATGCTTTGTCTACGAGCCAATCTGCTACCCGATTTGGCTTCTCATGTTGAGCTGTAAAAATAATCGAAGTTTGAAATCAGGTGATATAGATACCCATTAAAAGAGGACAGGAAAACATGTGCTGGAGAATATTTGAAATCTAGTGGCATGAGCAATGTTCCTCCAGGAAATCTAGTGGCATGATTTTCCGTTTCTATGACTGATTTAAGAGACTTGTAGAAAGGAAGAATATCCAAAAAAAAAAAAATGGGAGGACGATCCATGGCAGCTCGGCTTGAACCATGGCTAACTCCATACCGACAGACACACATTCTCAGGGGTCTTAGAAAGCAGCGAAACCCGACCGAATCCGGCGGCAGGTGGTGGTGGAACTCTAAGCTTACATGAGGAGCATCTTATGAGATGGTCAGCATATGAGGATGCAAAATAAGGAAAGAAAAGAAAAATTAGATTCAAATCAATCTAAGCTTGGTTTTGCTAAGTTGTACTATATCATACTAGTAAAGACCCGTACGGGCATATGTCTAGTCCCACATCGGTTATTTGCTAGATAGATTTTGAGTATTTATACGAGACTAAAAACGTTAAATAATACCTTCTAGCTACTTTTTTTGATGAGTTACGTCGTTTTATACAAAATTTCCATCGTATTTACTATACTTCTCAAGTATTCCATACTTCAAGCAACAAATTAATTGTTTGATATGGTTTAAAAAATAAGTTGATTTAACATTATTGACATAGATGGCAATGCCATAGTGTTTAAAATCTCAAAGAAACCCATGTTATATGATAACCTCGAAGCATGCCATTAGATAATATAAAGAAATATTTCTCTTCAAAATAAGGAAATGCTAACAAGACTTTGGTCCTAGAAGGTGGTGCCAACTATCCTAATTCTCAAAGAAAAAATGATAGTCCAACAAATAAGTGTTCTAGATACTTATTTAACAAATGATCACATAATTAAAGTTACTGTACATAATGTGGAAATCAGATACTTCGGTGGATGCTTAATGGATCGAGTTGGTTTCCTCAGTCAACACCAAACACTCTACTAAGCTTGATAGCGTGCTTGTTGGCTTAGCTGCTAGCAATATCCAGCAAAATTCCAACAAAGTATATATCTGATCCAATCTTGATCGAACAATCCTCAAGTTAGATGACTTCGTTTGAAGCATCATGTGACCTTAATGTAGGATCTTCATTGTGGTGCTAACACAAGTGGCCTAGAAATATTTATGACAAGGTTTAGTTAAGGCTATGGCTATGTCTCACGGCTACAGCATTGTTGCCAATTGCTCATAGACCTTCAAGGAGCTGTTGCAATAGAACAAAGCTTTACGAAGAGTCAGTTAGAGCAATGTTATGTAACTCTGTGTTCCAACAGGTGCTGCATGTGCCCCGCAAGTGTTCCAGGTCTCAGGCCATGCCCCTCCGGAAGAAGAAAAGTAACATAAGCATAAGAAGATATAGGGCCAAAAATTAGAATAACAATGATAGAGGTGTGACCATGAGAATTATTTAGAAAAAAATATAGAGATACTCCTTTAAGTTTGAGCTATTTACCTTGAGACCCTAAAAGTTTAAAAAGTTTCAATTAGTCACCATATTTTATTTTCGTTACAATGTAACCCAGCATCTATTTAGATTTGATGCCACTAAAAAAGTGAGAAAAAAGACCAAAATTCCTTTGATTCAGAGAGATCGGATCGTGGCTTTCATGCGATCTCAAAACACTTTATTCTCTATGATTCATCCATTTGCATAAATCTTAAAGCACTCCATCCTCCATTCATCCACCTGCGCAGATCTCAAAGTCAAACATTTGCACATATCTCAAAGCACTCCATCTTTTACCATTCAGCTATTTGCACATATCTCAAAGCACCTCTATCGGCTATCGTTCATCCACCTGCACAGATCTCAAAAGACTGCTGTCATACACCTACACAGATATTAAAGCACTCAGCTTGCACTGATCTCAAGGCACTCCATCCACTGTCATTCAGCTATCTGCACAGATCTTAAACTATTTCGTCCTCTATCACCATCCACCTATACATATCTTA
Organism: Phoenix dactylifera; assembly: GCF_009389715.1. Lineage (NCBI taxonomy): Eukaryota > Viridiplantae > Streptophyta > Magnoliopsida > Arecales > Arecaceae > Phoenix > Phoenix dactylifera. The sequence continues at coordinate 44,481 of NW_024068537.1, read as the reverse complement.
AAGCGCTCGATCCCCTCTCATCCATCCATTTGCATAGATCTCAAAGCACTTCATCCTCTATCATCCAACCATCTGCATGGATCTCAAAACGCTCCGTTCGCTATCGTCCTTTCACCTTCATAGATCTCAAAGCGCTCCATCCTCTGCAATTCATCCGTCTGTACAGATCTCAAATCACTTCATCCTTTATTATTTATTCACCTGTATAAATAATAAATCATTCATCGTCTGCAATTCATCCGTCTGTACAATCTCAAGCACCCATCTTCCATTATTTATCTACATGCATAGATCTCAAAGCATCCATCATTCTCATTCATCCCTGCACAGATCTCAAAGCACTCCATCTTCTATCAATCATGTATCTGCACAAATCTCAAAGCACTTTTTTTATCATCCATCCATCAGTACATATCACAAAACGCTCCATCCTCTATCATCTATCTAATTGCCTGGATCTCCAAAGTGATTCATCCTCTTTCATCTGCCTGCATAGACCCGATCAACCCAATTTAAAGAATCCATGGGTCGGGTCGCGGTTCTAAAATTGGATCCATTCTAGTTTTCGGGTCGGACAAGGTTTACTAAATTCTGACCTGACCCATTTAATTTTTAGGACAATTTTGGGATTTCTTACCTTATGACCCGACTTGATCTGACCTGAACGCAGTACACCGTTTAGAGCCTGCAGAGGTGCTTAAGGGTTTCTAACTCTATATTCCTCTAATCTCTTCTTGGTTTGAGGATGAGAGGAATGGAAGAGATTATTTTTGTGTATTGTGGAAGGACATGAATTTTACATTAAGGTTTAAGTTGGTTACATTAAATGGGAACATATATCCATTTGTGCATGAATTTTTAATATCCTATTTGTACCCATTTCCGTTTAAAACAAATATGGATATGAATTTTTCATCATATATATATTCGTCAAATAAAACAAATATGGATATGGACATTACTCATAACCTGATCGTGTCTAATCCGGTTGCAGCCTTAGACCTCAATCCTTTTCTTTGCCCAGGGGCATGCTAAAAAAAAAACTGGTGGAGGCCAAGAAAGCCCGAGTTTTAGGAACTCTCTATATGCATTAAATGGCCTCCTAAACTTAGGCATAAGTAAGTTTCCCCCTCGTAAAATTTTGTATTTTTCAGTATTCTATGATGCATAAAGTGGGGGTTGCGCGCTTGCTTAGCTAGTAGGCCCGTTACGCTCTTCAATATTGGGCGTATCTTGTGACATGGATACTTGGTTGCGCAACAACACATAATAATAGTAGCAACTGAAGCACTAATAGAGCAAAGAACCAATTATCGCTACTTGGCTGAATAAATTTTTACTTTAATAAAAATAATTTGATCAATCGTTCACTCGTGAAAAAAAATCCATCAATAATTTAACATGGTTGAAGTATACATTAAAAGCCACAACCATTTATTTTTCCATTTAAAATCACATCTCTTGTCAAGTGAAGAGAATGAGGTAAAGTGGATGAACCCAATTCAACCACCAAGTGAAGCAGCCAGAAAGGGTTGCTACAACTTTCCGTAAATTACAACGTCCATATTCTTCTATCTCCAATCTCTTTCTCCTCCAACTTTCGTAATTCATTTCCCTATACACAGATCTTGTCAAGAAAGAAACTCCAGGTGACCCTAACAAAGCTCTCTCCCTAAAGCAGTACATATACCTATCTCCAATGCTCACTGGAACTATGAAGGGTTGATGCCACAATTGCGGATTCACTAATCGGACAGATGAAATCAACCTACCATTCACCGGCGGTGGGTTGTTTTCATATATTGTAGCGCATGTAACAGAAAAGTTTGTCGATTAACTCCTATGAAAGTAAATCTGAGATTAAACCGGTCATACAACATCAACTTTCGATCGTTGGAACAAGCTAGGACTAATGACCTGCACAAGAAGCATAACTTAGGATTCAATCTCAAAGGTGATTAGTTCATACATAACTGCGGTCATGCATACCATGATGGTCAAAGAAAAGAGCCCTTTGAATGGAATTTTTGGATATCGTTTGTTGGTTTGCACTGACCGCTAAGCAAGGAGTATGTAGAGCTTGATTTCGTGAGGGGACATTAAAAGATGTTATTAGCTCGAGCTTAGATGAACTTGGACATGCAAGTTATGGTAGGAGACATTATATCAATGTCTGGTGTATTGACCCTTGAGGTAATCCTATAATGCCTGAAATACCTGGATTGTGTTTTTACTAGTATCCTTTTTAATTTTAATACAACTTGAGTATTAATTTTGGTGCATTGTAATTTTATTAACTACGATTTCTACCAAAGATTTTGTACAATTACCTTGAGTATGATACAACATTCTTTCTACCATTGCTCTTTTTTTTTTCATTTTATTTTTCATTAAGGAAATATGGTAGGAGTGCACCTTCTAAGCAATGGTTGTCTTTTCCTTGGTCCAAGGGCTAACTTGGATGGTTGGGGAGAAGGAATACAAATGAGTCGAGTAGTCGTAAATTAGTAAACTACTTGGGTTTGTACACACACACACACACACACAAACACATACACACACATACATATATATATACACCTATCTATCTATCTATCCATCTATCCATCTACCTAGCTATATATATAGAAATCAAACTTGTCTTGTTTGTTAATTGACCGGTATGTTATCAATTTGAGTCCAAACTTTTATTTAGTTTTTTAAGCTCAATTTTCATTTTAGCAAATTTTCAAGCTCAAACTGTTAAACTCTTTTCTTTTCAACAAAATGTTTAACTATTAATTCATAGCAAATATTGATGCATTTCCATTACTACCGGTCATGTATAACTACATAATTGAATCTCAAACTTCAAATCCTATATTACAAATATCATTATATTTTTGAGCAAATTAATGAAACCTATTATATTATTTTATTGATAAATCACATGAAGTACAAATCGAAGCCAAGAAATGAGAAAAGCAAAAAAAGAAAGGAAAAAGCAAAGATAACCAGAGGAGACGAAGGGGGGACATAGGATGTCCAAGCCCAAGAAACCATACAATCTAATACCGGTCAATAAAAAAAAAAATACTCCAAGACAATTCCAATTTAAATAGAGCATCAAGACAACGACTAGCCCAACTTAAATGGCCCACTGCATTTTTTCCCCCAAAATTCTCATATTTTCTTGGTAAACATGAGTGCCAGCTTACAAGTATATCGCTCCGTGGAAAGCACAATTCCTATGGTTGGAAATTCTTATGGATTCTTCTCCAGATTAACCAGGTCAATAAAATGCTTGAGTATAAATTAATTGTTGTGACAACTCACTGAAGATAACTTTACAATTTCCAATAATAAAAGCACGAAGGATATATCCGTTGGTTGATATGAATCTACTGCATAAAGAACATATCTGTACAATATATAAACAAGAGAATCAAGTTTTGCTAACTCTCTTGAACCAAAAAAAGGAGAATAAACTATATATTAAATGATTGCTATTTTGGCAAATATCTAGTTTCTACCAGACCTTTACATGGATTAGGTGGCAAAATTATTTATGCATTGAACTAGCATTGCTGTGGGAATTAAAGATGGTTCAAGAGAAGAAAATTATAATATCGAGGAAGTTTTGAGTACATTAAAATTTGGTTATGGATAAGAAAGAATTGCAAAGGATTTATCCGTTCCATATGCAAAGTTTGGAACTATTAGTCAATAAGTAGCAGATCTGAGTATAAAGATCACAGCTTAGAGTAATTTCAATTTAGTTATGAAGTGCATATCCAAATATTAACTAAAGCACGAACTTATTTAATATAGTTGTCAAATGCTCGATATGAAGAGGCATACATGATGGACTGCATAGTGACCTACAATGAAGAATATGGAGAAATTTGTTCCCGTAGTCACAAACAAACCAGGCCAATAAATTTGTTAGAAAAAATATAAAACCATATATATATCGAGCTGGCAAAGATTGTTTCTTTTGACTGAATATATTGCACTTTCTTGTTTTGCAAATATCGATTGCCCCCAACTCTGTATTTCCTCACTCCTGTCACCTTCTACCAGAATATTTTCAACTGGCTCAACAGGCTTCCTCATTCTGCAAACAAACAACGCAAAAGATTAATGATATTTAATATTGGAATTTTTTTCCAATTATCTGAGATAATCTAGACTACTTGGGTTGGGGTCATGAAAGGAATAGAACATGGATAATAAATAAGGGGAATTCAGAGACAAGATGTGGCCACTGGGTTATGCCTTCATATATAGAAGTGTCGCAAACCACCTTTTTTCTTTATGTATTCTTGATTCGGACTCCATCAAACACCCATCTCTGTTTTTGATAACTAGAGTCGTTGATTAAGGGCCCTCATTTTCCTTAACTTAGGATGTCACCAACAATTTAAACTTGGACAAAATAAAATATAGGTCCATGATATATTGAATAATTCCTAACAAATTTCAAGATCAATTCAGTGGGTATGGTGACTAATATAGTGCAAGTGACAAGCTGAGGTGTTGCTTGGACTCTGCACACACACAGTCAAGGGAGCAACCAAGAGCCTCAAGGGGAGGTGTAAGAGAGAAACCAACATCCTTCGGGCAAAATTACCGAAAGACCAAGAAACCCACTGGATATCAAAACAATCTGAACCGTTCTTGAGATCTGGTGGACCATGAAGTGTCAGCCATCGATCGGGGGCAATATAAGGGACCGACCAATCGAACGGTTGTGATTTGATTGATAGGGACGGAGAGGGAGAGGTGTAGGTGGGCCGACCCAAGACTAGTCGGGGTGTCTTCTAGAAATGAGGCATCAGGGACCGTTGGCCGATTGTTGCCCAAAAGAAACCTCAATTCTATTCCTTTCTTTTTGTATTCTTCAGTCGATTGGTATTGGCTGGCGGTGGCACGGGAGATGGATTTGAAAAGGTTGATGAGGTTTGGTGAATTGTTTGTGAATGTTTGCATGCAAGGTAGTTTGATTTCAAAACCTTTTTCTTGTTAGAGTAGCATTAGCTAAAGAAGATTTGAAATTTTGAGATGGGGATTTCGTGAGGGGGACATTAAAGGATGACTGTAGCAAATTTTCGAGCTAAAATTGTTAAGCTCTATTCTTTTCAACAAAAAAGTTTAATTATTAATTCATTTGCAAGTATCAATACATTTGCATCACTATAGTCACGTATGACTACTGCATAGTTGAATCTCAAACTTCAAATCCTACACTACAAATATCACTATATTTTTGAGCAAATTAATGAAACCTATTATATTATTTTATTGATAAATAAAATAAAGTACAAATTGAAGCAAAGAAATGAGAAAGCAAAAAAAAGAAAGGAAAGAGCAAAGATAAACAGAGGAGACGAATGGGGGACATGGGATGTCCAAGCCCAAGAAACCATACAATCCAATTCCCGGTCCAATAAATAAATCTAATCCAGCACAATTCCAGTTTAAACAGAGCATTGACACAACAACTAGCCCAACCTAAATGGCCTACTGCATTCTTTTCCCCATAATTTCTGACAAAAATATGTCGGTTCTCATATTTTCTTTGTAAATGTAAGTGTCTATTTACAAGTATATCGCTTGTGGGAAACACAAATCTTATGATTGACAGGTGCCTATTGTGCCAGATTAACAAGATATTATTACCTACACTGTATGCACTACGGCGCGCAGGCAGCTAATCACGGTCGTTGATTTCTATGGGCTTTATACATCGAATACGCCCATCATCATAAGAACTAGCGATTGTGATTAGCTGCAAGCATGGCCATATTAGGCAATAATTTTTCCGGATGACCAGGCCAATAAAATGCTCGAGTATAAATTAATTGTTTTGACAACTCAGTCAAGATAATTGTACAATTTCTAATAATAAAAGCATGAAGGGATCTCTCCGTTGGTTGATATAAATCTACTGCATAAAGAATCAAGTTCTGCTAAAACTCTTGAACCAAAAAAAGGAGATAAACTATATATTAAATCATGGCTATTTTTGGCAACATATCTATTTTCTATCATACCTTGACATGAATTAGGTGACATAACTTAATCATGTCCAAAGGTTGGGAGTTTGGTCGTGCCCCGATGGTAGATAGCTGTTGAGATACATTTTGCATCGTCGGACGAGAATGCGGGTTGTTATCCAAACACTGAAATGCTGTCATAACTACTGCAAATAACTCATTTGCAGCTTGAGTTGTAGGAGGTGGTTGTCGCGGGTCTAATATATCTTTCAGAAAGGTGTTTTCACCGACTGGACAAGATAAAGTAGAGATGAGATCTCCTGGATGCCTTCCCATTACAATCTCAAGTGCTACTACTCCAAAACTATATACATCACATTTCTCAGTAACCCTCATTGTGTATGCAAGCTCTGTAACAGACATAAAAATATAAAATCAATTTTTTTTTTGTCAACCACTTCTAATAGAGCTAGTTTCATCAATTTAATTAGCTCTAGAGTCCGCTTGTAACTGCAACATAAGGTATCTGATTTAATTCAAAAAGTTTAGAGTATTCTTAATTGTGTCTATACCTCACAAAAGCAAGTCAGCAGATGATCAATAGTTTACTGTGTATTACATAGTCCAGTACAAATCATAGCTTTGAAAATGTAATAGTATTAAAAGTTAAACAAACATGACTTCATATCAAGTTGGTCACATGAATGTCATGGAGAGCAACATGTAATTAGCTAATCCTAATGAACAAGAAAGAAACAATAACTCTTTTTGAGGAAAAGAATTGTATTGTTTCTTTGAGGAGCATGGAAGTATGTAATGCATTGATAAGTTACCATGGTCATAGCTATGTTACCTTTTTTTTTGTTATAGAGATAAACCTAAAGATGCTCTTAACATATCTTGAACAATGTATTAAAAAATATAAATAAATTTGCAAGGCCATTGTTCTTACATTACAAAAATGGAATTGCAACATACCTGGGGCCAAATATCCTCGTGTGCCTGCAAGCATGCTCCAGTTAGATGAATTAGGCTTTAAAAGTCTAGCAACACTGAAGTCCGAAATACAAGCCTTATATTCTGCATCAAGTAGAATATTATTACTTGTTATGTCTCGGTGCACTAATGGCGGAGCGCAATCATGGTGCATGTATGATAGAGCATGAGCAATATGTTTTACAGCATCCACTCTCTTAGACCAATCCAATTCAGTGACACCTTCACTTCGGAGAATATTTGCCAAGCTGCCTCTCTCCATGTATTCACAAACGAGAAGCTTATGCCGAGCATTGGAGCAAAAACCATAAAGCTTCACAATATTCCGATGTTGGATCTGGGTAAGTGCCCGTATTTCGTTCCAAAAAGTTTGCTTGCTTGGTGAGTTTTCAATTTCTAATGGATGAAATTTCTTCACAGCTACTAACTTGCCGCTTGGCAGCAGTGCTTTGTAAACACTGGAAAATGCTCCACTGCCAATGCAGTACTTGGCATCAAAATCCTCTGTTGCTTGAATGATGTCATTGTATGCATATTCTCCATTGAAGTTCCAAATAGAGAATCCACCTTCTTCAATACTTGCATCATTTGTCGCATATTTCTTCCTTCTCATAATTAGCAAAGCAAATACAACAAATAGAAATAAGAGACTAGGAACAGTAATTAACAAGACAAGTTTGTGGCGCTTATTTGAATCATCTTTGCTAGTTGTATGGGAGCCACATGAAGGCAAACCTTTTACTGAACCACACAAGCCTTTGTTGTGGGCGAACCACTCCACTGGAGCGATCTGGAAAATTCTGCAGTTGGGAAGTGGGCCTTTTAATTCATTGTATGATAAGTCTACAAATGACAAGCTCATCATATCACTCAAAGAAGGTGGAACAGGACCAGTCAGCTCATTGTGTGATAGATTCAGAGCTTCTAGCATATTCAGTTTGCTAAATTGTGATGGTATCTCTCCAGTAAATGAGTTGTGGCTTAGATCCAGAAAGTCTTGCAGGTATACTAAATTTCCAAGTTGAAAGGGAATGCTTCCATTTAAATGATTGTTTCCAAGCTTCAGCAATTGAAGTTTCATGCAGTTACCTAATTGTTCTGGTACCCTTCCTCTTAGTTGATTTGCTGACAGATCAAGAAACTGCAAATTAGATAGTTCTCCGAATTCTGGATATACCTCTCCAACAAGTTGGTTGTTGCTCAAAGTCAAATTATATAGATTAGTTAACTTGCTCAGATCGTTCGGAATCTCTCCTGATAGATAGTTGGAGGAAAGGTCAAGCTGTTCTAGTCGAGTCAACTTTCCAAGTTCTACCGGTATGTTTTCTGTAACTTCATTGTTGGAGATTCTTAAGAGTGACAAATTATGACATCCTCCCCAATTTGGTGAGAGCTTACCAGACAGTCTGTTGAAGCTTAAATCGATGTACCAGAGTTGTGGATACACTCCAAGATTTTCAGATATATCTCCGGATAGTTGGTTATGCTGAAGTCGAACGGTGCTTAGGCTTGTACAGTTTTTCAAGCTTTTGGGAATAGGACCTTCAAAATTGTTGTTGCTCAAAACAAGATAATATAGAACTCCTCCTTTGCATATGTCAAGGGGTAAATGGCCAGAAAAATTGTTGTTCATTAATTGGAGAAGTTTCAAATTTGTAATATTGTTAAATTCTTGAGGCAAGGAGCCTGATAATCGATTGTTGAATAAGAGCAAATTTGTAAGGTTGGTTAAGCTTCCAAGAGATGGAGGGATCGAGCCAGAGATTTGATTAACTTGCAATGCCAAAAAATTAAGCTTCCTCAAGTTTCCTAATTCATGAGGAATTGGTCCAGAGATCTGATTTTCAGGGAGGTGCAAGTGTTCAAGCTTGGTTAAATTTCCTAAGCTGGTGGGGATTGAACTCGTTAAATTGTTTTTCGAGAGGTCTAGTATAGTTAACTTCACTAGATTTCCTAGTTCATGAGGAATGGGTCCAGAGAGATGATTGCCCCAAAGGTACATAGTATTAAGCTTGGTTAAATTTCCTAACCAACTGGGGATGGAACCAGTTAAATTGTTTTGTGAGAGTACTAAATCATTTAACTCTACTAGATTTTCTATTTCATGAGGAATTGGTCCAGAGATCTGATTTTTAACGAGGTACAAGAATTCAAGCTTGGTTAAATTTCCTAAGCTGATGGGGATAGAACCTGTTAAATTGTTTGTATCGAGGTCTAGCATAGCTAACTCCACTAGATTTCCTATTTCATGAGGAATTGATCCAGAGAGATGATTATCCCAAAGGAACAAAAGATTAAGCTTGGTTAAATTTCCTAAGTTGGTGGGGATGGAATATGCTAAACTATTTTGTTCAAGTTTTAGCATAGTTAACTCCGCCAGATTTCCTATTTCAGAAGGAATGGAGCTAGATAACTCGTTGTCGGAGCAATCCAATAATTGAAGCCGGGTTAAATTTCCCAAAGTGGAAGGGATGGAACCTGTTATACGGTTGGTGTAGATTGTCAACTCCAAGAGATTCCCAAGCTTTCCTAATTCCTTAGGGATGCTACCTGAAAGGTTATTGTCGGATAGGTATAAGAAGTTAAGCCTTGTCATATTACTTAGCCAAGGTGGGATGGAACCGCTTATCTGATTGTTGCTAAGATTGAAGGAGTTGAGCTTTGTCAGATAGCTGAGCTGTAGTGGAATTATCCCTATGAAGTTATTATTGCAGAGATCAAGAGAGGTGAGCTTCGAAAGAGCAGATATGGTGGGAGGGATGCTTCCATAGAGCTTGTTGAGCGTGAGGTTGAGACTGGTAAGTGATGACAGGAGGGAGAAGTTGAGAACATTCAGCGTTCCTGCCAAACCCATATGGGGTAGATTCACCTCCGTGATCACATGTCGGCCTCGACGTGTGATGTTGCATGCGATTCCAGTCCAGTTGCATGGACTAGTGTCGAGGTTCCAAGATTCAAGTGATCCTTGGCTCTGGAGGCTGCCTTTCCACTGGAGGAGGGCCCTCCCTTGGGATGCAAGTGAAGCTGATGCCAAGGCAAGAAGAAATGAAAGGATTAGAAACAGAAGAAGGGTGGAGAGGAATTTTGGAGATGACATAGCTAAGGTTCTGATAGGCCCAAGGTGTTTTAAGGTTATTGTGGTTGTTGAGAGAGAGTTCGAGGCCTTTTATAGCCACCATCTAGTTGCATATTCCTTTGCATGTCTACCGTAAGGGACGGGTGATAGAAATTTTGCGATGTTTTGAATGTTTCAAGCTGAACGAGGGTTGGGAGATGGTGATTTTACCCAAACCCTACGGAACTGGTTTGGACTTTGCTAACATGTCATGCTCTACAGTTCTCTCTTCCTCAACACAAAAGTCTTCGGTTATATCTCTCCTGAGTCTGGCCTCTACCGTCCGCTAGTGCTATGGGCTTCAACTTATGCTTCAGTGGTTGTTGTCAGCTTGTAACTATCTTCCGTGAATGGAGTGGCGCACTGCCACGTGGTGCACGTGGTGTGGAATATAATTTCTTCCACTACAGTCTCTCTCCCATTTGAGAAATAAATGCATCATTAAAAGCCAAAAGGAAGGGGTAGCATTTGATCCTTAAATTAAAATGAAGGGTGGGAGTTTTATAACCTTTAAACACGTATCGTAGCGAAGAAAGAGTGCATCCTCAAAAAAGAATCCAAGCTTAGCCACTCATCTTACATCGATCACACCATGATCCAAGATAGATAGGGGATTAAGGTGATATCGCTACTGTTCGTGTAAATATCTACGGTCTTGGACCGTATCTTAATTATTGTTAGGTCTAAAGCCTTTGCATATTTTACACCGTGGAGAGCTGTGAATCAATTGGACAGCCATCATCAAAAAAATTAATCATCCATCTTGAAAACATACTGCTATCATTCATCTCAAAAGTAAAGTTTGGTGCCAAACAAAGTGGACAGAGAGATGAGCCATAGCCCTTTATTCTCGAGATGGGTGATGTAGCACCTGTCCAAGGATGCATGCTCTCTACCTTGGATTATCATGGTTCATTATTGTCAATCCTGGATACCAAATTGGTTTAGCATTATGTTTGGTCGCTCGAATGGCAAATAGTTCAATGGAAGCAAGGAGAACGCCTCTTGTTTCTAAGAAACAGAAATGGGTTAATTATAATCTAGTTTCATGCATCTTTTATGCATTGATATAGCAGCAGAGATTAATTTATTTCAAAACATATATGATATCAATTTTGAACTCTGAATACTGCTTCCAATCACATGCTTCCATGTCAGCATGTGAAAGAAAAAAGAGTCAAAATCAAACTTCGAATATCAAAAAATACTTGGGGGTGTCTGATAGTACACATGAAAATTTTCTGGGCCTGCACAATGTTGGTTTAGCATGTCCATCGCACATGTACGGCGCCGGTACTGCAAGCTGCACAAATCCCCTCATGCCATGTCTTGCAGGAAATGTTTCTTTTGCAGAGAAAGAGGGCCATGTAGCATTATAGATATGGAATATCAAAAAGTGCCAAGTTTTTGACATATATTGCATTTAAATCTTACACATCAACCTATGGTTACATTAACAAAAACACAACCCCATACACAAGACTATTACCATTGCGGGATCTAGGAGGGTTAAATAATATGACAAAATTCATCGTCTTAGTAACGGAACCGGCCGTACCGATGCCAACTAGCACAATATCGGTATGGTACGGCACGGTACGAAAATTTTTTTAGTATACTAAGTATCGGTACGTCATCTATATCGAATACCGATATTGAATCGGTACAGTACGATACGCTCTGTACTGTCCCATTTGGGCTGGTATGGCATACTATGATACATGGCCTTAGTGTCATGTATGGAGAGTTTTTTTTCGTATTTTGAGCCCATAACACGCCCAAGCCACAACAAAGCAATTTTATGGTTATGCCAAGCCTCACTCTCACTTGATTAAATTAAATTAATATTTTTCTGTTTCATTGCTTTGGATGGTCCAGTTTCTTCATCGAATCACCAAAATACTATTCAGCCATTAACCTATATTTCCATGGCTAGCTAGTATTAGCTGATTTAGTTGGTATCTAACACTACTGCATAGGAGAGGCCCAGAGTTTGAGACTGAGGTTTGTGACTTGGAATTGTTATTAGATGAACCAACCGCTGCAAAGTCAAGAAAAATGATGAAACTTCATGATTTTTTTGTAGATATGATTTTCCTTTTGGCAGGTATTACTTTTTGATATGAAATTGTTAGCAAACACTCTGAGTGGACAACTACCAGAATAAATTGGGGGCTGCAATAAACTCTGCCTGCTTAAGATGACTAATAATGTGTTGAATGGAACCATTCCACATCAAATTGGTAGCCTGTAAGAATTACTCGATCGAAGCAACAATTTCTTCATGGGTATAATATTCCATCACAACTAAGCAAGCTACTAATGCTAAAACACCTAAATCTCTCGCATAACAAGTTAGGAGGTTCCATTTCATCATCTCTTCCACGCATGATTAGCTTCTCATCCATAGATTTATCATACCTCCTGGAGGGTCTTTTTCCTGATAACCAGTTTTTCCAAAATGCTCCAAGAGAGTTGTTTGTTCATGATAGAGGCTTGTGTGGTTATGTGCACAGTTTACCTCCATGTGACACGCTTTTAACAAGAAAATGCTAATCAACGCCATAAAGTCATGCTCCTGACAATTATATCTATTCGAGGCTCGTTATTTCTTTTATTCTTGCTTCGCTAAAGTTGCTATAGCCTTCTTCAAGAAGCACAAAATACAATTTCAAACAAATGTGGCTAATGGAAGTTCATTCTTGGTTTGGCATTTTGATGGGAAAGATGCATAAAATGACATCATCTTAACCGCTGAAGATTTGATAACATATTTTGCATTGGCAAGGAATTTGTGATAGTCTAAAACGGAGCCTGTATATATGCTTGGAGGCCAACACTGCCAACTTTTCCGACGATGAAATGATACGGTTCGGGTTGTATCTTCCGATTGATCTTCTTTCACATCATCGGCCATTTGATCATGCTCCACACAGCTTTGAAAGCTCTCAGAACATCTTCATCCATCTGCTTGCATAAATCTCAAAAAAAAGGGCTACCGCATGATCCAAACATATCCTTCTTCATGCGAAAGGCCCGGCAATTGTAGAGGTAGAGGCCCGGCAACTCCTTCAAGTGCTTCAAAATAAACTTACGTGAAGGACGAGAATTGGATTGCAGAAAAACAGAAAAGTTTGTAGACCAACTCCTGTGAAATAAATCTGAGATTAAACCGATGATACAACATCAACTATCGATCTTGGAACAAGCTATGACTAATTGACTGCACAAGAAGCATAAATTAGGAATCAATCTCATAGGTGATTAGCTCATATATTATTGTGGTCATGCATACCATAAGGTGAAAGAAAGGGCCCTTTGAAAAGCATTTGTGGATATTCTTTTGTTTGCACTGACCGCTAACTGAATGGGTATGAAGGGTTTTTTCTTTTCTTTTTTTTCCTGGAGTACTACAATGAAATAATTATTTCAAAAGATCCGCATCATGCATTCACCGCGTGCATGACGACGGAACTTCTTTTGCGTCCAAGTCCTCCATTGGCAGCTTCAAAGAAACGAACTCGAAGACCAGCGCCTCTCGACTCTCTTTGCAATACCTTGTTTAGGTAATAATTTATTTTTCAAAAGATAGGGTATGAATCAAGATTTAACTAAAGCTATGGTCCCGCCATAATGCCCCTAGTTTTGGGGTACAGTGACTTTACCCAAACCCTACGGAACCGGACTGGATGTCATGCTCTATTCAACCAATGGGTGACGGGCAAGTAATCAAAATCGGCGGGGCGATCATGTCTTCCTTATTTTTGTTGGGCACTACGTTGCCATCGATCTACAGTTCTATCTCGATCCTCCAACAAAAAGTCTTCGGTTCGGTTACATCTCCCTCGAGTCTGGCCTCTTCCGTCCGCGAGTGCTATGGGCTTCCAACTTATCCTTTTGCGGTTGTTGCCAGCTTATAAATATCTTCGTGATTGGATAAATATTTCTTATTTTCAAATGGATAAATAAAAAAGCAAGGCCTGCTTTTCTAAAACATATGCCACCACAAAAGAAAAGATCGATTCCTTGCCTTCTGGAGCTAAGTAATCGGATTAATATTGTGTTATTGCCGAACCGTGTTGTGGGGCACGGAAGACATAGGTTTTCTTTTCTTGTTAGCTTGCATGCTCGACATTATAGCAGTTGGAACGGGTAAGACCACAAATAGTAGTCAGTGGCGGGCACCAAGAACAAGTACACGCAAACTCGCATAAAGGAAAAAAATACTTTTATTCACTTGCTGAGAAACTTTCCCATCCTCGTGGCTACACCACCGTGATGAAAACTGACCAAATTTGTTGTACATTTGTCCAATTATTTTTCAAAATGTAACCTTTCATTTTTGCGTCTAGATTGGATACAATTCCAGTGATATTAGTTTAAATTCTTATGTTTCCATTCATAGGTCATTGCAAATCTATTTTTGTGAGCTTCCATGCAGGGGCGTATTTAGTCTTATATTAACCATGCACTAGGTAGATTTTGGGTAAGGCTAAAGAATCCAAATAATCTTATATTATTATAAATGATATCAGAACAGATCAGGTCCATAGCCCATGTGAATTAGGAGACATTGCGACACAGGCTCCTTGAAGCTAACCACAGGTCGATCATGATGCCTATGATTATATTTGAATAGATTTAGACCCTTAGCTTGGCGAGTATGCTAGAGCTTAAATGGGAAGAGCATGTGAGGACTCATACGAGCATATATTTAGTCCCATATCGACTATGCACTGGATAGATTTTGGATAATTATATAGGGCCTAGGAACCAAATAATATCACCCAACTAGCTTTTTTGATGAAATCTTGGGTTGTTATAATTTTCTTATCATAATATTCAGACCTAACAATTGTTTAGGCTCTCAATTTATTGCTTTTGGATTCTCTCTTTTCTCAATTGTTGTTATAGTTAATTATATAAGTTGATTGTTATCAAAGATATTGTTGTTATCATGCTACCTATACCCATCTCATCTAACCCCCAAGCGAGCTAGATCTCGTGAAACTAGGAGTTTACGAATAAAGGATTGAAATGAGAGATGTTGTTACTTGAACTAAACCCATATGTCCAAAGGATATAACAACCCAAGTTTTCACTCAAAATGGCTAGCTGAAAGGTATTTTTGGATTTCTTAGTCCTGTATAAGTACCCAAGATCTTTTTGGCAAATAATCGATGTGGGACTAAACACATGCCCCGCACAAATCCTCACATAATCTTCTTGTTTAAGCAGTGACGTCCTCGTCACGCTAAAGGCCCAAATCCATTCAAATCTAATCACAAACACCACGTTCGGCCCGTCGTTAGCCTTAAGGAGCCTGTGCTGCAGGGTCCCCTAGTCCACATGGGCTATGTGTCGGGTATGCTTTGATACCATTTGTAACAACCTAAGACCTCATCCAAAATAGCGAGCTGGAAGGTATTTTTTGGATTTTGTAGTCCTGTATAAGTATTCAAGATCTCTCTGGCATAAACGATGTGGAACTAAACACATGCCCGCACAGGTCCTCACAAGAGATGACATCTGTGTTTGGTTAATATTTGTGCTGGGTCATCTGCAACTCTAGTAGCTCATCTTCCTTTCCTTTATAGGTTCATTAGGTCCCCTATCCCTTAGAACTTTAAAGATCAACTTTGATAGCTCCCTCAAAAGTAATCAAGGTGCTGTCGGGTTTCTCATTGGAGATCATTATGGCCACTTTATCTTTGCTGGTACTAGACGATTTTCAGCTATTTCTGTTTCTAATTTTAGAGCTACAAGTTTGACTCAAAAGTATTCTGCTTGACGATGACTCTAGTACTGGCATTAATTAGATCAAGGGAAAGATTCCTGCGCCATCAAGTCCTCTTCCTTTTGATATTCTCCATCTATATGCATCTTTGAATTTCTTCACTGCTAATCATATGTTTAGAGAGGCTAATTTTCCTACGGGTTAGCTGGCAAGCTGAGATTTCCATTACGATATTTTCTCAAATGATGTTATACAAATTGATTGTATGGGACTTTCATTTTTGCGGTCTAGCTTCCCATTGTACCCCCCCAAAAAATAAGAGTGCTTGATGAAAAAAAACAAATGTCTTGCCTTTTGAGCGGTGGACCCGAGTAAACCATGTTTTTCCATGAAATCACCATCCATAAGAAATTTCTTTTTAGAAATTTGACAAGCATTCGTTAGAAATTTCTTTGTACCCCCCAACTACGACGTCTGTTCTTTCTATTTGACCAAGATTTTTTTTTTTTTAAGAGAATGAGAGAAAGACTGGGCCAAGGTCAATCCGTTTCATTAACAAAATGCTACTGACCAAAAGGTTATAAAAAACTAATATGGCTTCTTAGATTGCCACTTAGTAGTTCCAGATCCCCCTCGATAGATCCGCCAACTTTTGGGGTGACAGGAGCGCTTCTCGGAGCCGGAGGGAAGAGTTTCTTGGTCGAAGATGGACTTGTGGCCGGACGGCGTTGGGTTGGCAGCTAAGCTGCCGCTGTTGTTTTTCCTCATCATCTCTGCGACCACAGGCTCTGTTCGAGCTAAAATCCACTATCAAAAATGGGAGGTGGCATACCAGTTCAAGTCCCCAGATTGCTTCCAGAAGTTGGCAATCACCATCAATGGGAGAACACCTGGCCCAACCATCATTGCCGAGCAGGGAGACACTGTGGTCATCGATGTCAAGAATGCGTTGCTCACTGAGAACTTAGCCATTCACTGGCATGGGATTAGGCAGGTGCTGATACAAAACTTAGAAGCAAGTTTGCAAACTTATGGTATCAGACCTGTACTAACTTCTTGCCTTTATTTCATTTTGAATCATAGACAACATAAATATGTTTTCTTGCGAGAGACGACATAAATATGTTGGTCCCTTGTTCCCCTTTTGTTGGGAACAGGATTGGTGAAATCGCCCTGTGGGTGGGGCCAAATCTCTTCTCAACTTCACTCTCATACCTATATATCTTTGCTGTGTGTGTGTGTGTGTGTGTGTTATTAGATTTCCTAACTAACAATGGAAGCACCACATAGTCGAATTATCTGTATCAAATACTTTGAAAACAAGACCCGGACTTTTTAACTTTTTATTTCATTTCGAAATAGAAGCAATATAAAAGTTATTAGTTATTATTATTTCTTGATCTTCCTCCTACTCCTAGCCCTCTGAAGATAGGAATGGAAATTACCAACATTTCTATTGCTATAATAATCATTATTTTGTTTTATAGATTGGCACTCCATGGTTTGATGGCACAGAGGGTGTGACACAGTGTCCGGTTGTGCCAAGGGATACTTTTACTTACAGATTTGTTGTTGATCGAGTAAGTTTTGGGAGTTGAAACTAAATTCAATAGAAACTAAAATTCAGTACAAATGTTAAAAGGCAATTAACTCATCAGTCTTTCGCTGAAATCCCAGTCGGGCACGTACATGTACCATGCACACTATGAGATGCAAAGGTCTGCTGGACTCTACGGTCTTATTCGAGTTCTGCCCCCTGCTGGTGTGGTCGAGCCGTTCATCTACGACTATGACCGGAGCATCATCCTTAATGACTGGTGGCACCAGAACACCTATGAACAGGCTGTGGGCCTGAGCTCCAAAAACTTCACTTGGGTTGGAGAGCCTCAGGTATGGCAACTTCTGTGTCCCCCTCCCCCCTTCCCTTTTGGAGCAAAGAAATCCTAATTTTATAAGAAACTTTTACTTTCCATTGTGTTGGAAAAATGTTTCTAGAATTCAGAAAAAATCATGATACTGCTTCTAAGCGGATGCAATTGATTATTCATACTCACTCCCAGTAGAATTTTCAGACCATGGTTTTCAGCCTTCCTCCTGTACTAAGATTTCTATCTTTAACTTGTCTTTCCTAAAGGATTTTTTCCCCTCACTAAGAACTTTTCGTCCAACAGACGATGGAACAGTACTTTCTTAGAGCCCTCTGAAGGTTGCACTAAGTGGGGTCTTCTTAATCTTGCAGTCACTTTTGATCAATGGAAGGGGGAAATTCAACTGCTCCAACGCAGGAGGCGGGGTATGCAATGCAACCAATCCTGAGTGCTCGCCTTATGTGTTAACAGTTATCCCGGGCAAAACATACCGCCTTCGGATTGCAAGCATCACCTCTCTTTCGGCTCTAAATTTTGAAGTTGAGGTAATATCTGTTATATTTTCAAATATGAAAATACATCAAGATCTTGGATTATCATGTTAATCACAATTAACGCGGAATATAAAACTATAAAGACTTATCTGTATCCATTGTTTAAAATCTGTCCTTACTTTTAGAGAGAAGGATCACCCTAACAACGTTCCTCAAGAGTGTCTCACGATGATTAGAGGCACAAATTATGTTGTAGGTATGAACCCTAGAGTCTCTCATTTCTTTTATAGGTCTCCCACCATCAAGAAGACCAAAGGACTCTTTTAATAGGTTTTCTACCAGCAAGAAAACCAAAAGGCTCTTACGAGCAAGAAAACCAAAAGACTCTTTTAATAGGTTTTCTACCCATAAATACAATTGGACTAGTAATGACCCATAATCCTTTAATTGGGTATTATAGGGTGTGTGGGACACTTTAATAGAATATTAATTTATAATATTCTTACATTCTCCCACTTGACCCATACACCCATAAAACAAAATAAAACATTCTTTGTAATTTGAATTTTTTTTTTTTTATAAACGACTATTATGGGTTATGACATTAAAATCATACACGTGCACGCTTTTCATTAGAAAACCTTCCTAGTCCAATATACTTCATATGAGTTCCATTATATCAATGTCAAATTGGCTACCAATGCGAGTCATGGCGGTCATTTGTTATTCAATCAACAAAATTCCTTCCATGTACCACAACACTAGCAACTTCATTTAACATGATCTTTTATAGGGGTTTAAGACTACTATCATTATGCCTTGGGTTCATATTCATGTCTATTTCAGACATTTTTCTTGTCATCTTTCATCCACACAATTCAATGTACATATAAGTGGAAAACAAGAAAACAGAAACAATTATACTTGGATATCCATGTATGTCTTGAAGAAAACATTTAATACATTAATGAGCTCACTAACATGTTCAAAACATAGATAAATACATAAGACCCATACTGTCAACATGTTCTTTAAATTTCTTTCCTGTTAATCCTTTCGTCAAAGGATCAACAACCATAAGTGAAGTCTCAATGTGTTCTATGGACACTGTTTGTTTCTGTACTTCCTCCTTGACACTAAGGTATTTGAGCTCCATATGCTTCGCACCATTAGAATACTTGTCATTCTTGGAGAAAAAGACTGCAGAGGAATTATCACAATAAATTCTCAGCGGCTTGGCTATAGAGTCGACAACTCCAAGTCCTGAGATAAAGTTCCTCAGCCATAAACCATGCACTGTGGCTTCAAAGCACGCCACAAACTCAGCCTCCATTGTAGACGAAGCAGTAATAGTTTGCTTCATACTCTTCCAGAAAATAGCTCCACCTGCCATCAAAAACACATAACCAGAAGTGGATTTTCTGCTATCTGAGCAACCAGCAAAATCAGAGTCTAAGTATCCGATCACCTCTAGATTATCAGTTCTTCTAAAGGTGAGCAAATAATCCTTAGTTCCTTGCAAATAGCGCAGTACCCTCTTCGCAGCTTTCCAATGGGACATTCCTGGATTACTTTGGTAACGTCCAAGCATGCCAACTGCAAAACTGATATCTGGCCTCGTACAAGTTTGCGCATATATCAAGCTTCCCACAACAGATGCATACGGAATCTTTTCCATCTCCTTCCGCTCCCAATCAGTCTTTGGACATTGTGAGATGCTGAACTTATCACCTTTCGTTATCGGGGTATCTAAAGATGAACAATCTTTCATGCCAAATCTCTCAAGAATTCTTTCTATATAACTTTTCTGAGACAATCCCAACAATCCTCGTTTTCGGTCTCGAAAGATTTCGATTCCAATCACGAAAGATGCCTCACCCATGTCTTTCATTTCAAAATTCTTTGAGAGAAAACTCTTAGTTTCATACAGTAAACCCATATCACTACTGCCCAACAATATGTCATCAACATACAGGACTAGAAAAATAAACTTGCTCCCACTGACCTTTAGATATATACATCGATCAACGACGTTTTCCTTAAATCCAAAAGTAATAATGGTATTATGAAACTTTAGATACTATTGTCGAGAAGCTTGTTTAAGTCCATAGATTGACTTATTGAGCTTACAAACCAAGTGACCTTTACCCTCTTCAGAGAAGCCTTCCGGCTGCTCCATGTAGACCTCTTCATCCAAACTTCCATTCAAAAAGGCCGTTTTCACATCCATTTGGTGCAACTCCAAATCGAAATGAGCCACCAATGCCATAATGATTCTGAAAGAGTCCTTTTTAGATACTGGAGAAAAAGTCTCTTTATAATCAATGCCCTGTTTCTGAGTAAAACCTTTCGCCACAAGTCTGGCTTTATATTGTTGCACATTGCCTTTAGAGTCATGTTTTCTTTTGAAAACCCATTTACATCCGACTCTTTTGCATCCTTCAGGCAATTCAACAAGATCCCAGACTTTGTTTTGGGCCATGGATTTTAACTCTTCCTTTATGGCATCAATCCATTTATCAGAATCACTTCTTCCTTTAATTTGTGAAAACGTAACTGGATCATTACTTGTTCCAATGTCAAATTCATGTTCCTGGACATACATTACATAATCAGATAAAATAGCAGGTCTCCGTTCCCTCTGAGATCTGCGTAACATCATCTGTTCTGGTATCTCCATAGCTTGTTCATCAGTGGCATTCTCATTATGAGATGGATCATTATTTACTTGTTCCACAGTATCATTAGAATGATCATTAGGCGGAACAATAATGCTTTCTGAAAAAATGGGTATTGGAACATCAACCCGTACTTCCTCAATGATTACATCTCTCAATTCTTTACTCCCACTGACTTCACTAAGCTCAAGGAATTTGGCATTTCCAGTTTCTACTATTCTCGGACTATGGTTGGGACAATAAAACCTATACCCTTTGGATCTCTCTGGGTAACCAATAAAGTACCCGCTTATAGTTCTAGGATCCAATTTCTTTTCATGTGGACTGTAAATCCTTGCTTCAGCTGGACAACCCCAGACATGCATATGTCTCAAACTTGGTACCCTTCCAGTCCATAACTCAAAAGGAGTTTTTGAAACTGACTTACTAGGGACACGGTTTAAGATATACACAGCAGTCTTAAGAGCTTCACTCCACAATGACTTAGGTAAGGTAGAATTGCTTATCATACTCCTAACCATATCCAGTAATGTCCGATTACGCCTCTCAGCAACACCATTCTGCTGAGGCGTACCAGGCATAGTGTATTGTGCCACAATGCCACGTTGTTCAAGAAGTTTGGCGAATGGGCCAGGGTTACGACCCGATTCATCATATCTACCATAGTACTCACCACCTTGATCTGATCTTATGATTTTCACCTTTCTATCTAATTGCCTTTCAACCTCAGTGAGAAATATCTCAAGGACCGTAGCGGCTTGAGATTTTTCATGTAGCAAATAAATATATCCATACCGTGAAAAATCATCTATGAAGGTGATAAAATACTTTTCTCCCCCAAAACATTCTGTGGAGAAAGGTCCACATATATCTGTATGAATTATTTCAAGAAGCTCCCTACTCCTTGTGGCACTTTTCTTTGTATGTTTGGTTTGCTTTCCTTTAATGCAATCCACACACATACCGAGATCAGTAAAATCCAAAACCGGAAGAATCCCTTCCTTTACTAATCTCTGTAACCTTTCTTTGGAGATATGCCCCAACCTTTTATGCCACAAGTCATAAGACTTTTCATTAATCATGTTCCTTTTCATTCCAATACAAACTTCATGGTGTTGGGTGTAAACATTTTTAACAAAGGTATTATCAAGGCAAAGCTGATAAAGGCCATTAGAAAGGAAACCAGAACCAATAGGAATAACATTCTTAAACAAACTAAAACAACCATTCTGAAAGAAAAAAGAGTAGCCGTCAATGTCAAGTCTTGACAAGGAAATCAAATTACGCCTTACAGAAGGCACAAAAACAGTATCATGAAGGTCTAAACAATGACCGGTACTTAAAATTAAACGAAAAGTTCCAATGGCCAAAACTTCTGCCTTATTCTCATTTCCCATAAAGATGAAACGTTCAATTGGATTTGGTGTACGGCTTGTAAGGAATCCCTGCATTGTTAAGGAAACATGAACATTAGCACCCGAATCTAACCACCAAGTATTAGTAGGAATGCTTACAAGATTTGATTCGAAACATACACAAGCATAAAGCTTACCCTTCTTTTCGAACCAAGCCTTACGCTTTGGACACTCAGCTTTCATGTGTCCAGGCTTCCTACAGAAATGACATTTTGTATCCTTTCCTTGAACCTGATTGCCTTTAGCAGGTCCTTTTCCCTTTGGTGGTGCTTGTTTCTTTCCTTTCCCATAATGATGCTTTTTCTTTCCAGCTTCTTGAGTCACAAAATTACAGAAAAAGTCCCTTGTTGTTTTAATCTTATCTCCTCCTGAACCACCATACTAGCCAACTCATTCACATTCCATTTATCTTTGATAGAATTGTAGTGCATCTGGAATGGACCATACTGAGGTGGCAATGAGTTCAGGATGAATTGAACAATAAAAGACTCCTCTACTTTCATTCCTAGAGTTTCAAGTTTGGCAGCTATATTTGTCATCTCAAGGATATGCTCTTGCATTCCCTTAGCCCCATTATATTTCATTGTGGTAAGTCTAGCCATTAAGGTCCCCGCTAAAGACTTATCTGCTGAGCGAAATCTCTCCTCAACACTTGTCAAAAAGGTTTTGGCATCCTCTGTACTAGGGAGTGAGTGTTTGATGTTTCCAGCTATGGTCATTCTTAAAAACATGAGGCTCAACCTATTTGATCTCTCCCAGGCTATGAAATTGTCTTTCTCATCTTTGCTACTATTTTCAGTAAGAGCAGCTGGTTTTGGGGTCAAAAGGGATAAATCTAGATCAAGAACTCCTAAGGTGAATCTGACCCTCTCCATCTATTCTGAAAAGTTACTCCCATTCAGCATAGGGACAGATGATGCTTGTGAATGTAAAGAGACCGGTATACTTACTGCAAAGAATTTCAATTTAATCACATTAATGCTTTGAATTAGACACTCATAAATATAATAATCAGAATTTAAATCATAATGGATGAACTAGGGTATCATTAAAATCCAACCTTTGGGAGGATCCTAACATACAAGTGTTCCTTCCGGCATTTAAATTCTGTGGATGAACTAGTAGTATCATCAAAATTCCTCCTTTGGGTAGGAAATTTTCACATACAAATTGTTCCTTCCAACATTAAAAATTAGTGGATGAACTAATCGTATCATTAAGATCCAACCTTTGGGAGGATCCTAACATACAAGTGTTTCCTCCAATATTATCCATTCATAATTATGATGTCAAATATTTGCCATCTAAAATCAGGTAAGATTTTGTACCTTTGGGCAAACAAATTCTCACATGATTTTAGTACAAATAGATTACCTCAAACAATTCATGTCCAATCAATAAATAAAATTCATCAAGCAATAATGGAATTTTACATATAATGGACTAAGATACAAATTAATATATGCCCAACCATAATAAAATTCAATTAACAGTTAAGAATTTAACACATAATGGGCACAAGGTAATCTAGAGGTAATAAGAATAATTTTCAATTTTTTTTTTTATATGTCAGATGAAGTCAAATGCACTATTATTTAAATTACATAAACAGATATTATCATCTATCAAACCAGTTAGATGTCTTTATCATTGCTGATTAAACAAGAAACAAATTACCTTGAGGGCCTATAAACCAAGATCTAATTCTTTCATGTTTTGGGAGAAACACCATTACGTTCATGAATCAAGACATCACCTTGTTGAAAGATGGTATATTGCAATGAGTAATATAATTCCTTCTCATGAATAGATGCCTATAGTGTTTTTTTCACATGAACAATATGTTCCAAGAATATAGACAGACCCATGTTTTACACAACAGAAAAGAAAAACATAATAGAAAAACTAACAACTTGGTTATTAGCAGACCTGCATAGGAAGCTAATAACAGCAAGCTCATAAATCAGCATTCCCAGCTAAGTGTATCAAAATAGTGGGAGGAGTTACAAGGACGGCCACATACAGGTTTATCTTCATTTTCCTATTTACTCTCTAGAGGTGGGAGATGATAAAAAAATGGTGCTGATGTCCACAGGCTTTGCTCAGCCAGCACAAGCATTTGATGCATTCTAAGTGAGTGTTCATTTCTGTCAATATAACACTGTAGGCATAAGCAGTGGATTTGTCATTTATGCATAAAATACAATGTTCCAATTTCCAAGCCTGTTGGGTCAAATTTACATCAGGTCATGTAAAGATTCAAATTTAGTATACGGAAACCCTGCTTTTATAAGCCCAAAAACAATTCAGACCAAGCCAAACTGTATTAATAATAACAGGCACAACAACCATAGCAACTGTATCCACAAAGAAAATGTTGATGAGTCAATTTGACAAACACGTGGAAGGCATGCATATTTATATAGCTCTAGGACAAATTTTTGATAATAGGTTATAAAATTAAGTAGACAGAAATGAAGTACATAAATCCATCATAATCTCCAAACCTTATTTGATGGCAGATTCTTAATATCAGTGGAAAAACATAATAATCCACAACAATGGCTCTGATACCAAATGTTATATTTTCAAATATGAAAATACATCAAGATCTTGGATTATCATGTTAATCACAATCAACGCAGAATATAAAACTATAAAGACTTACCTGTATCCATTGTTTAAAATCTGTCCTTGCTTTTAGAGAGAAGGATCACCCTAACAACGTTCCTCAAGAGTGTCTCACGATGATTAGAGGCACAAATTATGTTGTAGGTATGAACCCTAGAGTCTCTCATTTCTTTTATAGGTCTCCCACCATCAAGAAGACCAAAGGACTCTTTTAATAGGTTTTCTACCAGCAAGAAAACCAAAAGGCTCTTACGAGCAAGAAAACCAAAAGACTCTTTTAATAGGTTTTCTACCCATAAATACAATTGGACTAGTAATGACCCATAATCCTTTAATTGGGTATTATAGGGTGTGTGGGACACTTTAATAGAATATTAATTTATAATATTCTTACAATATCATCAACACTTTTCTTTAAAAAAAAACCCTTAATTCCAATTATATTATTTGAACATAAATATGGAAGCGCTATAAGCTAACTTTTTCCTACTTTGTCAGCATCTGATAAGAAACAATATGCAAATTTATGAACTTGGTAAACAATAGAATGCATGATTTATTGAGAAAATAGTGAATTGTTTCGCTACCATGAAATGGTCAGAGGGATCATTAGTGAAAGAAAAACTTATGTTTTGTCATAAGATTTTGTAGCACAAACAGTGTTGAACTCTGTTATATTGAAGTTGTATGACTAGGTCGAAAAAATTCAAGCATGATGTCACCAGGAGCACTTATAGTAGACTTAACCCTTAACTAATGCTAATATTGCCGTTATGATTATGCCAGGGACACAATTTGACGGTTATCGCAGCAGATGGTCACTATGTGAAGCCCTTTATGGTGAAGAACCTGAACATCTACTCGGGTGAGACCTATTCAGTGCTTTTGAAGGCTGAACAAGACCCCTCTCGCAACTATTGGGCTGTTGTCAATGTGGTTAGCCGAAATTCGACCACTCCCACTGGCACTGCCATCCTCAATTACTACCCAAACCACCCTAGAAGGCTCCCTCCGACCGTCCTGCCAACCGGTCCCCTTTGGAATGACACCATGTACAGATTCAATCAAAGTATCGCCACCCGATCGCATCCTGATTACATCCGGCCTCCTCCGACGACTTCCGACCGCATGATCATATTGCTGAACACCCAAAATTGCATCGATGGCTATGTTAAGTGGGCTGTGAATAATGTATCGTTGAATTTACCCCAGATACCATACCTCATCACCCTCAAGGAGAGGATGCTTCATGCCTTCGATCAAAAACCAGCGCCAGAGACTTATGACTACAAGAATTATGATATTTATGATGTCCAGAAGAATCGAAATGCAACAGCAAGCACTTCGATCCATCGGTTGGTATTCAATTCGACGATAGATGTGATCTTACAAAATGCAAACACGATGAAGAGGAACAACAGTGAGACACACCCATGGCATCTACATGGGCATGCCTTCTGGGTGTTGGGCTATGGAATGGGGAAGTTTGATCCGGAGACTGATCCAAAGAGGTACAATTTGGTGGACCCAATTATGAAGAACACAGTGGCAGTGCACCCCTATGGGTGGACGGCTTTGAGGTTCCGAGCCGATAACCCTGGTGTGTGGGCTTTCCACTGTCACATTGAGCCGCATTTCTTCATGGGCATGGGGGTTGTGTTTGAAGAGGGTGTGGACAAGCTTGGGAAGCTACCCGTGGCCATCATGGGCTGTGGTGAATCCAAACATATAAAGCCTTAAGGGGTTTGTTGTCGCCGAATTCGGACCAAAATCGGAGTTCAGCTCGGACAACCCTAAAGTCGGCCGGAGATAAGCTGACCAGATTGGTGGTGGCGTCGGGCGTCGGTCTCCTTCATGGATGGCTTGCAAAAAGTTTACTTGCCGGAGAGTTTCTAGCGGAGGACCCACCAATACCTAAGTTAGAATAGATAGGCAATAGAGTAGAAGAAAGAAGATTTCAGGAGAGTGTAGTGCTCTGTGTGAAATGAATATCTTACCTGAGGTCCCACAGGTCCCCCTTTATATAGGCGAGCCGGATTTGTCGTTATCTGAACTAACGTGGCATGCACTGATAGCCAAGTAACGACAGGTGGTACAGCTATAGTGTGGAATCAGTTTGTGTGGTCAGCATGTAGCACTGATCGGGTGCAGATTATGGTGTTGCCACGACGGCAGGCTGCGAGGGCTGTCGGTTGTTAGCATTGTCAGTCATTGTTGACACATATTGATGGGCTCCTCGATCGGGGCCAAAGTCGCTCACCTCGGATGGTCGGATCCTCGGCTAGGGCCGAAGTCATTCACCTCGGGTGGTTGGCTCCTCGGCCAGTCCAAAATCAGCTAAGGTTGGCTCCTTGGCCAGTCCAAAATCATAAGTTGAATCCCAAGCTAAATACGATAAAAATAATATCATTCAGCATCTTGTTAACACAAAAATGTATACATGGCTGTAAGCATGACAAACCTATAGGAGATCAAATGTCAGTGACAACCTACCTACAGATCATCCTTTTCTAAGCTAACTATACTGTGTAGCATGTATCTGTGGGCCTGCAAACTTATGCATATTGGACAGATGTATCTTATGTGGGTTCAGCATTTGACATATTGCAACAAGATGCTTCCTGTTCCTGCACCCACCACCGCTTTTGTTCCCATTCTATGCAACAAATTTTCAGGACTTCACAGTTGGTGGAGGCAGTTGACAGAAAATTAAGATATTCAAATTCTGCCATGGTAGAAAAAAGAAAAGGAAATAAAGGACCAAGATAAGTTAATTTTCACAAGAGGGGGGAGACGAAAACATAAAATTAAATTATCTAGGATTCCAGGAAGCGACTTGTCAATAATATACATAAAAGGCATGTAACTATAATAGAACATCTTTTGGAAAAGTGACAACTTATCATTAATTGTGATTAAAACTATTTTCTTTAATCACTTCTTGATGTATGATTTTGATAGAATTCAAATTCTACATTAGCAATTTCGATGGAAAATTCGGTAAGTGTGAAAATTTGAAGAAGACAGATAAAATATATAAATGCAACTATCATAAAATAAGATTATAACTGCAATTTCAAATTCAAATTACACATGGATGCATGCAGAAAATGTATTTTGCTTTATTAGAATTTACACAAATAAGAAGCGCATGGAAGAATTACAAAATTACCCTGCACCTACGTGAGCAACCTCACCTGCAAAAAGAAAAAGGTAAAATAGTTGTTGTCTCCTGTCCCTTTTTCCCCTAGAAGATTGTTTTGGTTCTTTTTTTCCTAGCTTCATGGTGGATAGAGAAATAAAACCCATACACACACGCATCTTATTAATTTACACATGTTGTATTCTCAGTAAATTAGATTCTTAATGTCAAAAGGTGGAAGGACAAACAAAAAATTTGAAATCTTTGGTAAAGTTTATACATTAGCAGCTCTGCATAAAATCCAACAACTTAGCATCATTCTGACATTATGATTTGTGATGCAAAAAAAAAAAAAAGACGTACACACTGTTTTGTCGTGGAAGAAATTGGCATAATGATAATACAGTTTTGTAGATTAAATAAGAACAGGAAAAAAACCTCCATGATCTAGAGAAACTACATAAACTGTTTCAGTTAAATTAAATGATACAATTACATTCAGTAACATAAATATCATGCTCGATGACTTCTCAGCATACCATATAATTCGATGAAACGTGAAGGGATGATGAATGGAGCCATCACTGACAATAGATATATAGCAACCTTTAAACCCCAACATCTAGAATGCCATGAGTTGCGAGCTTCTTGCAGCTTCTCAGCTCTAAGTGTAGTGACAAACATAAATGAGAAAAATATCCAAGAATATTTGTCAAGGTTCCTAATAGATTAACTTTTCAGAAGTTTATACCCGCTGAACCATTTCTTCCACAAAATGCAAGTGCGGAATTACAGCCATGAAGGACTTTATTTGAAACAATTAGTATGTCATATTCTTAAAATAATGATAATGCATAGCTATATACAAGACTTTAGCTAAAAAAAAACTGGAGGCTCAATGAATTGTCTTTATTGAAGGATATGAAGCACCCTAAGCTTATACGAAGCATGCCTGCAGCATGAAAACATTCATCATCATCAATTCCACATACTGTATATCTGGAAAGATAATTCCACATGATTTACATGATAATAAGCTTGCAAATCGTATGGCACATCTCCTGCTCGAAGTTTCTATTTATGATCCACCATGCGGTTAGGAAGGGAAGAAGTTTGTTAATGTAAATATATCGGATTAATGCCCAATGTGAGATAAGAAGCCTAAAAATTAGAAGTGCTACTCTTCCCAGATTGATTGAACTAACTGTTTTTTAATAAAATAAGGAAATGGATTATAGCAGATTACAACTACTAAGATACTCTTTTCCCAAAACAAAAGAAAGGTATTTAATATGCTAGTGTAAATATATCGGGTTGCTTCCCAATGTGAGATAAGCAACCTAAAAATTAAAAATGTTATTCTTCCAAGATTAATTAAGCTAACTATTTCTTAGTAAAATAAAGAAATGGATTATAGCAGATTACAATTACAAAGATACTCTTTTCTCAAAGGAAACTTAGAAAGGTATTAAATTTACCCATGATATATCTGTAAAAACATGCATTATTCATTTTCCTTTCAAAACAAAATTATTTATTCATTGAACTAGTACTGTTGTGATAATTAAAGATGGTTCAAGAGAAGAAAATTTTAATATCAAGGAAGTTTTGCGTACATTATAATTTGGTTATGGATAAGAAAGAATTGCAAAGGATTTATCCATTCCATATGCAAAGTTCAGAACTATTAGTCAATAAGTAGCAGATCTGAGTATAAAGATCACAGCTTAAGAGTAATTTTCATATTAGTTTTGAAGTGCATATCCAAATTATTAACTAAAGCACGAACTTATATAATATAGTTGTCAAATGCTCGATATGAAGAGGCATACATGATGGACCGGATAGTGACCTACAATGAAGAATATGCAGAAATTTGTTCCCGTAGCCACAAACAAACCAGGCCAATAAATTTGTTCCCGTATCAAGCAGGCAAAGACTGTTTTCTTTTGACGGAATATATTGCACTTTCTTGTTTTGCAAATATCGATTGCTCCCAACTCTGTATTTCCTCACTCCTGCCACCTTCTACCAGAATATTTTCAACTGGCTTCCTCATTCTGAAAACAAACAACGCAAAAGATTAATGATATTTAATATTGGAATTTTTTTCCAATTATCTAAGATAATCTAGTCTATTTGGGTTGGGGTCATGAAAGGAATAGAACATGGATAATAAATAAGGGGGATTCAGTGACAAGATGTGGCCACTGGATTATGCCTTCATAGAAGTGTCACAAACCACCGTTCCACCAAATACCCATCCCTGTTTTTGATAACTAAGGGGAATTCAGTGTCAAGATGATTCAGACTCCACCAAACGCCCATCCCTGTTTTTGATAACTAGAGTCGTTGATTAGGGGCCCTAATTTAAACTTGGACAAAATAAAAATTAGGTCCGTGATATATTGAATAATTCCTAACAAATTTCAAGATCAATTCAGTGGGTAGGGTGACTAATTTTGTGCAAGTGACAAGCTGAGGTGTTGCTTGGACTTTGCTCACAAATAGTCAAGAGAGAAACCAAAAGCCTCAATTCTCATCAAACATAGAATCAAAAATCCCAACGAGCAGCATATTTATTCAATTATTCCAGAAAAACAACGTATTTGTAAAACAGAAAACATAAAAATGGAGAAAAAACATGTAACTTTCTCAATTGAAAACCAAAAGAATTAAAAATGGTCATAAAAAGAAGAAATCAGCGATACCAAAACCGCAGCGGATCTTCTTCAACTCTTCCTCTCCCTCCCTTTCAATCCCTTCAAATAACAGCCTTGGTCGAAGGTAGGGGTGGTAAAATATGGCCCGACCCGCCAACCCGACCCGTGTTCGACCCGCCATAAACAGATTTGGGTTTGGCCTAAACAGGTTCGGGTCGTAAACAGGTCGACCCGTTTAACCTGTTTATTAATTGGGTCGGATACGGGTTTTAGATGTCTGACCCGTTTAAACCGTTTAACCCGTTTAACTGTTGGGCAGGTTAAACAGGTTAAACGGGTTAAACAGGTTAAACGGGTTAAACAGGTTAAACAGGTCTAAACAGGTTAAACGGGTCTAAACAGGTCTAAACAGGTTGGGTTGGGCAGGTTAAACAGGTTGGGTTGGACAGATTAAACAGGTCTAAACAGGTTAAACGGGTCAGGTTGGGCAAACAGGTTAAACAAGTCGGGTCGGGTTGGGTAAACAGGTTACCTGTTTATTAAACAGGTTAAACGGGTCGGGTCGGGTTACCTGTTTAATAAACAGGTCAGGTTCAGGTTTGCAATTCCTGACCCGTTTAATAAACAGGTCGGGTTCAGATTTATAGTTTTCTGACCCGACCTGTATTTGACCCGACCTGTTTATGCCTGACCCGACCCGATTGCCACCCCTAGTCGAAGGTGGGCCCCCAACATCCTTCGGCAAAATTACCAGATGACCAAGAAACCCACTGGATATCAAAACAATCTGAACCGTTCTTGAGATCTGGCGGACCATAAAGTGTCAGCCATCAGATCGGGGCAATATAAGCGACCGACCAATCGAACAGTTGTGATTTGATTAATAGGGACGGAGAGGGAGAGGTGCAGCCGTGTAGGTGGGCCCACCCAAGACTAGTCGGGCTGTCTTCTAATCCTTTCGTTTTGCATTCTTTAGTCGATTGTTAGTGGCTGGCGGTGGCACGGGAGATGGATTTGAAAAGGTTGATGAGCTTTGGTGACTTGTTTGTGAATGTTTGCATGCAAGGCAGTTTGATTTCAAAACCTTTTTCTTGTTAGAGTAGCATGTAGCTAAAGAAGATTTGAAACTTTGAGATGGGTATGTCGTGAGGGGGCCATTAAAAGATGTTATTAGGTTGAGCACCTGATATTACCAGGGAATTTAGGGGCTTAGATTAACTTGGACTTGCAAGTTAGGGTAGGAGACATTATATCAATGTCTGGTGTGTTGAGCCTTGAGGGAATCCTATAAAGCTGCAATACTTGGATTGTGTTTTTACTAGTATTCTTTCTAATTTTAATACAACTTGAGTATTAATATTGGTGCATTGTAATTTTATTAACTATGATTTCTACAAAAGTTTTTGTGCAATTACTTGAGTATAATACAACATTCTTTCTACACTGCCCTTTTTTTCGTTTTATTTTTCATTAAGGAAATATGGTAGGAGCGCCACCTTCTAAACAATGGTTGGCTTTTCTTTGGTCGAGGGCTAACTTGGATGGTTGGGGAGAAGAAATATAAATGAGTCAAGTAGTAGTAAACTAGTTAACTGCTTAGGTTTGTACACACACGCACATATATAAATATACCTATCCATCTTTCCATCCATCCATCTACCTAGCTATATATATAGAAATCCAAACTTGGCTTGTTTGTTTAATTGACCAATATGTTATTAGTTTGAACCCAAACTTTTATTTAGTTTTGCAAGCTCAATTTTCTTTTTTAGCAAATTTTCAAGCTCAGATTGTTAAACTCTTTTTTCTTTCAACAAAAAAGTTTATCTATCAATTCATTAGCAAATATCGAGGCTTTTCCATTACTATGGTCACGTATGACGATATACTTGAATCTCAAACTTCAAATCCTACATTACAAATATCATTATATTTTTGAGCAAATTAATGAAACCTATTATATTATTTTATTGATAAATAAAATGAAGTGCAAATTGAACTGAGGAGACGAAGTGATGTCCAAGTCCAAGAACTGTACAATCTAATACCGGTCTAATAAATAAATCTAATCCAGTATAATTCTAGTTTAAATAGAGCATCGAGACAACAACTAGCCCAATCTAAATGGCCCACTGCATTTTTTTCCCCCCGAAATTCCTGACAAAAACATGTCAGTTCTCATATTTTCTTGGTAAATGTGAGTGCCTGCTTACAAGTATATCGCTCCATGGGAAACACAAATCCTATGGTTGGCAGGTGTCTATTATGCCAGATTGACAAGATATTATTACTTACACTGCATGCACCATGGCGCGCAGGCAGCCAATCGCAGCCGTTGATTTTTATGGGCTTTATTCCTTGAATACACCTATCATCATAGTAACTAGCGACTGTGACTGGCTGCAAGCATGGCCATATTACGCAATAATTTTTCCGGATTGACCAGCTCAATAAAATGCTCGAGTATAAATTAATTGTTTTGACAACTCAGTCAAGATAACTTTACAATTTCCAATAATAAAAGCATGAAGGGATCTATCCGTTGGTTGATATGAATCTACTGCATAAAGAATCAAGTTCTGCTAACTCTCGTGAATGAAAAAAGGAGATAAACTATATATTAAATGATGCCTTTTTTGGCAAAATATCTATTTTCTATCATACCTTGACATGGATTAGGTGATATAACTTAATCATGTCCAAAGGTTGAGAGTTTGGTCGTGCCCCGATGGTAGATAGCTGTTGAGATACATTTCGCATCGTCGGACGAGAATGCGGGTTGTTATCTAAACACTGAAATGCTGTCATAACTATTGCAACTAACTCATTTGCAGCTTGAGTTGTCAGAGGTGGTAGTCGCGGGTCTAATATATCTTTCAGAGAGGTGTTTTCACTGATCGGAGAAGATAAAGTAGAGATGAGATCTCCTGGATGCTTTCCCATTACAATCTCAAGTGCAACTACTCCAAAACTATATACATCACATTTCTCAGTAACCCTCATTGTGTATGCAAGCTCTGCAACAGACAAGAAAAAATATGTAATCAAATTTTTATTGTCAACCACTTCTAATAGAGCTAGTTTTATCGATTTAATTAGCTCTAGAGTCCACTTGTAACTGCAACACAAGGTATCTGATTTAATACAAAAAGTTCAAAGCATTCTCAATTGTGTCAGTCCCACACAAAAGCAACTCAGCATGTAATCAATAGTTTACTACGTATTACATAGTCTAGTACAAATTATAGCTTTGAAAATGTAATAGTATTAAAGTTAAACAAACATATCTTCATATCAACTTGGTCACATGAATGTCATGGAGAATAACATGTAATTAGCTAATCCTAAAAAGACCGAGAAAGAAACAATAACTCTTTTTGAGGAAAAATATTGTGTTTCTTTGACGAGCATGGAAGTGTGTAATGCATTGATAAGTTACCATGGTCATAGATATGTTACCTTTTTTTATATAGAAATAAACCTAAAGATGCTCTTAACATATCTCGAACAATGTATTAAAAAATATAAACAAATTTGTATCTCCATTGTTCTTACATTACAAAAATAGAATTGCAGCATACCTGGGGCCAAATATCCTCGTGTGCCTGCAAGGATACTCCAGTTTGATGAATCAGGCTGTAGAAGTCTAGCAATACCGAAGTCCGAAATACAAGCCTTGTATTCTGAATCAAGTAGAATATTATTGCTTGTTATGTCTCGGTGCACTAATGGCGGAGCACAATCATGGTGCATGTATGATAGAGCATGAGCAATATGTTTTACAGCATCCACTCTCTTAGACCAATCCAATTCAGCGGCACCTTCACTTCGGAGAATATTTGCCAAGCTTCCTCTCTCCATGTATTCACAAACAAGAAATTTATGTCGACCATTGGAGCAAAAACCATAAAGCTTCACAATATTCCGATGTTGGATCTGGGTCAGTGCCCGTATTTCATTCCAAAAAGTTTGCTTGCTTGGCGAGTCTTCAATTTCTAATGGATGAAATTTCTTCACAGCTACCAACTTGCCGCGCAATAATGCTTTGTAAACATTAGAAAATGCTCCAGTGCCAATGCAGTACTTGGCATCAAAATTCTCTG
The DNA here is from genome assembly GCF_009389715.1 of Phoenix dactylifera. Lineage (NCBI taxonomy): Eukaryota > Viridiplantae > Streptophyta > Magnoliopsida > Arecales > Arecaceae > Phoenix > Phoenix dactylifera. The sequence goes on along the minus strand of NW_024068537.1, from coordinate 9,661 downwards.
TTGCTTGAATGATGCCATTGTATGCATTTTCTCCATTGAAGTTCCAAATAGAGAATCCACCTTCTTCAATACTTGCATCATTTCTCGTACATTTCTTCCACAGAATTAGCAAAGCAAATACAACAAATAGAAATAAGAAACTAGGAACAGTAATTAACAAGAGAAGTTTGTGGTGCTTATTTGAATCATCTTTGCTGGTTGTATGGGAGCCACATGAAGGCAAACCTTTCACTGCACCACACAAGCCCTTGTTGTGGGCGAACCACTCCACTGGAGCATTCTGAAAAATTCTGCTGTTTTGCAGTGGGCCTTCTAATTCATTGTATGATAAGTCTACAGATAACAAACTTATCATATCACTCAAAGAAGGTGGAACATGACCGGTCAGCTCATTGTGTGATAGATTCAGAACTTCTAGCTTATCCAGTTTGCCAAATTGTGATGGTATCTCTCCAGTAAATGAGTTGTGGCTTAGATCTAGGAAGACTTGTAGGTTTACTAGATTTCCAATTTGAAAGGGAATGCTTCCATTAAAAAGATTGTTTCCAAGCTTCAGCGAATAAAGTTTCATGCAGTTACCTAATTGTTCTGGTACCCTTCCTCTTAGTTGATTTGCTGACAGATCAAGAATCTCCAAATTAGATAGTTCTCCGAATTCTGGATATACCTCCCCAACAAGTTGGTTATTGCTCAAAGTCAAGTTATATAGATTAGTTAACTTGCTCAGATCCTTTGGAATCTCTCCTGATAGATAGTTCGAAGAAAGGTCAAGTTTTTGTAGTCGAGTCAACTTTCCGAGTTCTTCTGGTATGCTTCCTGTAACCTTGTTGCTGGAGATTTTTAAGAGCGACAAATTATGACATCCTCCCCAGTTTGGTGAGAGCTTACCAGACAGATTGTTGAAGCTTAAATCAAAGTACGAGAGATGTGGATACACTCCAAGATTTTCAGATATATCCCCAGATAGTTGGTTCTGCTTGAGTCCGACTCCGACTAGGCTTGTGCAGTTTTTCAAGCTTTTGGGAATCGGACCTTCAAAATAGTTGTTGCTCAAAGAAAGAATATATAGAACTCCTCCTTTGCATATGTCATGGGGTAAATGGCCAGAAAAACTGTTGTACCCCAATTGGAGAACTTTCAAATTTGTAATATTATTAAATTCCTGAGGCAAAGAACCAGATAGTTGATTGTTGAATAAGCGCAAATCAGTAAGGTTGGTTAAGCTTCCAAGAGATGGAGGGATTGAGCCAGAGATTTGATTTTCATGGAGGGACAAGATTTCAAGCTTGGTTAAATTTCCGATACTAGCAGGGATTGAACCATCTAAAAGGTTGACATATATTTTCAAATCTCTCAAGCTTACCAGATCTTGTATTTCATGAGGAATTGATCCAGAGATCTGATTTTTAAAGAGGTTCAAGGTTTCAAGCTTGGTTAAATTTCTGATACTAGTAGGGATGGAACCTGTTAAATTGTTTGTTGAGAGTTCTAGCATAGTTAACTCCACTAGATTTCCTATTTCAGAAGGAATGGAGCCAGAGAGATGATTATTCCAAAGATTGAACCAGTTAAGCTTGGTCCAGTTTCCTAAGCTAAGAGGGATGAAACCTGTCAGACTGTTATTGCTCATCTCTAAATAAACTAGGTTTACGAGATTCCCTAATTCGGGAGGGATGGAGCCAGATATCCCGTTGGTGGAGCAATCCAATACTTGAAGCCGGGTTAAATTTCCCAAAGTGAGAGGGATGGAACCTGTTATATGGTTGGTGTAGATTTTCAACTCCAAGAGATTCCCAAGCCTTCCTAACTCCTTAGGGATGGTACCTGAAAGGTTATTCTGGTGTAGGTATAAGAAGTTAAGCCCTGTCATATTACTTAGCCAAGGAGGGATGGAACCACTTATCTGATTCTCGCTAAGATTGAAAGAGTTGAGCTTTGTCAGAGAAATGATCTGTAGTGGAATTATCCCTGCAAAGTTATTAGTGCAAAGATCAAGAGAGGTGAGCTTCGAAAGAGCAGATATGGTGGGAGGAATGCTTCCATAGAGCTCATTGAACGTGAGGTTGAGACTGGTAAGTGATGACAGGGCGGAGAAGTTGAAAGCATTTAGCGTTCCTGCCAGACCCATATGGGCCAGATTCACCTCCCTGATCACATATCGGCCTCGACGTGTGATGTTGCATGCGATTCCAGTCCAGTTGCATGGACTTGTGTCGAGGTTCCAAGATTCAAGTGATCCTTGGCTCTGGAGGCTGGCTTTCCACTGGAGGAGGGCCCTCCCTTGGGATGCAAGTGAAGCTGATGCCAAGGCAAGAAGAAATGAAAGGATTAGAAATAGAAGAAGGGTGGAGAAGAATTTTGGAGATGACATAGCCAAGGTTCTAATAGGCCCAAGGTGTTTTAAGGTTATTGTGGTTGTTGAGAGAGAGTTCGAGGCCTTTTATAGCCACCATCTAGTTGCATATTCCTTTGCATGTCTACCGTAAGGGGTGGGTGATAGAAATTTTGCGATGCTTTGAATGTTTCAAGCTGAACGAGGGTTGGGAGATAGTGATTTTACCCAAACCCTACAAACTGGTCTGGACTTTGCTAACATGTCATGCTCTATTTTAGCCAACGGGTGACTGGCTTGTTTTTGTTTTTGTTGGGCACTATGTTGCCATCCATCTACAGTTCTATCTCTTCCTCAACAAAAAGTCTTCGGCTATATCTCTCGAGTCTGGCCTCTACCGTCCGCTAGTGCTATGGGCTTCAACTTATCCTTCAATGGTTGCTGTCAGTTTATAACTATCTTCCGTGATTAGAGTGGCGCACTGCCACATGGTGCACGTAGTGTGGAATATAATTTCTTCCATTGCAGTCTCTATCCCATTTGAGAAATAGATGCATCACTGCTACGAATAGGTCCAAAGGCCCTCCTGAAAAGATAATGAATTAATGAAAAATCATCTTTAACTAGGGAAGACTATATCTCTCTGTTCTCTTTTTCCTCCTCCGTTCCTACTATAAATCCCCTACGACTTAGTATCGAAGGGCTCGGTCGGAGCCAATTCGCTGAGCTCTTATCCTTATTTGTTATCTCGCAGATCCTCGGAAGCGGTCCATCACGATGTTCCAGGATAGACGGTAATAGCCATCTAGACTGCTCTTGGGTAAGCAGCTCAATGGCATCTATAGTCTTGCATACCAACAGGTCAAAGAAAGAGGTTGAATGGGAATAATATCGGATAGAGATGCTATCCTCTCGGTCGACAGAGATGCTATTAAAGACAACAACCGACTCCTTTGAATTAGTTCACACAATTCAACATGATATTAAAGACACCAACCAACTCCTTTGAATTAGTTCACGCAATTCAACAATCATGTAGTCACCATCTAGACCATTGTGGTATCCCGGCCTCCCTTCTAATAATTACGTCGGGACAAGTGTAATGGACAGAAGTTGAAAAGTTCAACTTGAAATCGGAATGCTTGTCCCTCTCAGAAAACAAAAAAAGAAAACAAAATTCCGAGGACCGGAATCTCAGAAAATTTTTAGAGTCAAAGTCAAGAAGAATTGGGATGAACCAAGGATAGTAGTCTGATCCAAAGATGCTGATGCGAATCTTCCGTATGGAAGAGGATAGGAGAATGCTCTTCCTTCTCCATTCAATCCAGAGGTTATGGAAACTCGTCGTAGCCCGATGGCGGTCCACAAACTCTTAGCAAATGAGCATAAAAAAAAAAAAGGTGGTTGACCGACTCAACCCTTGAACCACACAAAACACATAATTTATTCCTCACTGCTAGCTACAAAAAGACTCACCTTCTCCGGAGCTGCCGCTTCATAATAACTTTTGCGAAATGGGCATTTGAGGCCACCAAGGCTCGGCAAGTTTCAGAAAGAGTCAACGGAGAATGGATTATTAGGGTCTAATTGGTCATAGGAGGTTAGGTAATAATTTAATTTTCAAAATATAGGGTAGTCCCGTCATAATAGCCCCCAGTTTTTCATTTTGAGAATTTATTTTTAAAATTAATTTTTGTATAAGATTTTTTTATATTACTGCAGCATTTTTCTTTTTTGCCGCCGGGGATTCATCACGTAGATGTACTATTTTCTAAATTAAAAAATTAAAATAATTATGTATAATTATTTTAAAAGCAATGTTTAAAATTGATGTTGCACACGTAATTTTTTCTAGGCTGAAGAAATTGACATATAAAACATGTATGCCTAATAATTATCTGTTTGTCATCTTGGAAATCGACTCTCGATGCTTTGTCTACGAGCCAATCTGCTACCCGATTTGCTTCTCATGTTGAGCTGTAAAATAATCGAAGGTTGAAATCAGGTGATATAGATACCCATTAAAAGAGGACAGGAAAACATGTGCCGGAGAATATTTGAAATCTAGTGGCATGAGCAATGTTCCTCCAGGAAATCTAGTGGCATGATTTCCGTTTCTATGACTGATTTAAGAGACTTGTAGAAAGGAAGAATATCCAAAAAAAAAAAAAAAAATATGGAGGACGATCCATGGCAGCTCGGCTTGAACCATGGCTAACTCCCTACCGACAGACACACATTCTCAGGGGTCCTAGAAAGCGGCGAAACCCGACCGAATCCGGCGGCAGGTGGTGGTGGAACTCTAAGCTTACATGAGGAGCAATCTTATGAGATGGTCAGCATATGAGGATGCAAAATAAGGAAAGAAAAGAAAAATTAGATTCAAATCAATCTAAGCTTGGTTTTGCTAAGTTGTACTATATCATACTACTAAAGACCCGTACGGGCATATGTCTAGTCCCACATCGGTTATTTGCTAGATAGATTTTGAGTACTTATACGGGACTAAAAAACGTAAATAATACCTTCTAGCTAACTTTTTTAAATGAGTTATGTCGTTTTTATACAAAATTTCCATCGTATTTACTATACTTCTCAAGTATTCCATACTTCAAGCAACAAATTAATTGTTTGATACGGTTTAAAAAATAAGTTGATTTTACATTATTGACATAATGGCAATGCCATAGTGTTTAAAATCTCAAAGAAACCCACGTTATATGATAACCTCGAAGCATGCCATTAGATAATATAAAAGAAATATTTCTCTTCAAAATAAGGAAATGCTAACAAGACTTTGGTCCTAGAAGGTGGTGCCAACTATCCTAGTTCTCAAAGAAAAAATGATAGTCAACAAATAAATGTTCTAGATACTTATTTAACAAATGATCACATAATTAAAGTTACTGTACATAATGTGGAAATCAGATACTTCGGTGGATGCTTAATGGAGTTGGTTCCTCAGTCAACACCAACACTGTACTAAGATTGATAGCGTGCTTGTTGGCTTAGCTGCTAGCAATATCCAGCAAAATTCCAACAAAGTATATATCTGATCCAATCTTGATCGAACAATCCTCAAGTTAGATGACTTCGTTTGAAGCATCATGTGACCTTAATGTAGGATCTTCATTGTGGTGCTAACACAAGTGGCCTAGAAATATTTATGACAAGGTTTAGTTAAGGCTATGGCTATGTCTCACGGCTACAGCATTGTTGCAATTGCTCATAGACCTCAAGGAGCTGTTTCAATGGAACAAAGCTTTACGAAGAGTCAGTAGAGCAATGTTATGTACTCTATGTGTTTCAACAGGTGCTGCATGTGCCCCGCAGGTGTTCCGGGTCTCAGGCCATGCTCCTCCGGAAGAAGAAAAGTAACATAAGCATAAGAAGATATAGGGCCAAAAATTAGAATAAGAATGATAGAGGTGTGACCATGATAATTATTTAGGAAAAATTATAGAGATACTTTTTCAAGTTTGGGCTATTTACCTTTCGACCCTAAAAGTTTAAAAAGTTTCAATTAGTCACCATAATTTTATTTTCGTTGCAATGTAACCCAGCCATCTATTTAGATTTCAATGCCACTAAAAAGTGAGAAAAAAAGACCAAAATACCTTTGATTCAAAGAGATTGGATCGTGGCTTTCATGCGATCTTAAAGCACTTTATTCTCTATGATTCACCCATTTGCATAGATCTTAAAGCACTCCATTCTCCATTCATCCACCTGTACAGATCTCAAAGTCATCCATTTGCACAGATCTCAAAGCACTCCATCTTTTACCATCCAACTGTTTGCACATATCTCAAAGTGCCTCTGTCTGCTATCGTTCATCCATCTGCACAGATCTCAAAAGACTGCTTGTTATACATCTACACAGATATTAAAGCACTCAGCTTGCACCGATCTCAAGGCACTCCATCCACTGTCATTCAGCTGTCTGCACAGATCTTAAAGCGTTCCGTCCTCTATCACCTATCCACATATACATATCTCAATGCGCTCGATCCCATCTCATCCATCCATTTGCATAGATCTCGAAGCACTCCATCCTCTATCATCCAACTATCTGCATGGATCTCAAAATACTCCGTCCGCTATCGTCCTTCCACCTATATAGTCTCAAAGTACTCCATCCTCTGTAATCCATCCATTTGCATAGATCTCAAATCACTTCATCCTTTATTATTCATTCATCTGTATAAATCTTAAAGCCCTCCATCTTCTATCGTCCATCCCCTAGCACATATCTCAAAGCACTCTATCCTCAATCATCCGTTGACCTGCACAGACCTCAAAGCCCTCCCTCCTCTATCATCCATCCTCTTGCACAAATCTCAAAGCACCCCATCTCCCATCATTTATCTACATGCATAGATCTCAAAGCACTCCATCCTTTCTCATCATTCCTTGCACAGCTCTCAAAGCACTCCATCTTCTATCAATCATGCATCTGCACAAATCTCAAAGCACTCCTTTTATCATCCATTCATCAATACATATCTCAAAACACTCCATCCTCTATCATCCATCCGATTGCCCGAATCTCAAAGTGCTTCATCCTCTTTCATCTGCCTGCGTAGATCCGATCAAACCCGATTTAAAGAATCCGTGGGGCCAGGTCGGATTCTAAAATTGGATCCGTCCTATTTTTCAAGTCATGAAAGGGTATACTAAATTCTGACCCGACCCATTTGATTGTTGGGACAATTTTGGGTTTCTTACCTTATGACCCGACTAGATCCGGCCTGAACGCAGTACACTGTTAGGGCCTGCAGGGGTACTTAAGGGTTTCTAAATTTATATTCCTCTAATCTCTTCTTGTGTTTGAGGATGAGAGGAATGGAAGAGATTATTTTTGTGTACTGTGGAAGGACATGAATTTTACATTAAGGTTTAAGTTGATTACATTAAATGGGAACACATATCCGTTTGTGCATGAATTTTTAATATCCTATTTGTATCTATATCCATTTAAGACAAATATGGATATGAATTTTTCATCGTATATATATTTGTCAAATAAAACAAATATGAATATGGACATACTCATATCTGATCCATGTCTAATCCGGTTTCAGCCTTAGACCTCAATCCTTTTCTTTGCCTAAGGGCATGCTAAATAAAAACTGGGGAGGCCACGAAAGCCCCGGGTTTTAGGAACTCTCTATATTGCGTTAAATGGCCTCCTAAAACTTAGGCATAAGTAAGTTTCCCCCAAGTAAAATTTTGTATTTTTTTATATTCTATGATGCATAAAGTGGGGGTTGCCGCTTGCTTAGCTAGTAGGCCTGTTACGCTCTTCAATATTGGCATATCTCGTTGTTAGATGTATGTTCTAGAAGCCAATCTGGCTGATACATTGTTAATTCTAGGGACATAATTTTGTACTTGACTATTTATTATTGAATAAATAAAAGGCATCTTTTCATTCATTATTTATGTGTCTATGAATCGTCCAAGAAATTAATAAGATGATGATGCATATTCTCAAGAGTTGAGAATTTGAGCCATGTATCATGGGTGATTAATTTCTAAATGCTCCTGATCAATGGATCATCACGAGAACGGTGATCGATCCGATCAGTGCACAGATCACTTTCCTTCTGGATGGACGAGACTTGAGTCCACAGTGTAGGGACACTGAAGTGATAGTGCAGGTGCTTGTTAGAGAACAAGGGTACTGAGCGTGACCAAGACAAGAAGTCACTTGGATGTCTATCCACTCGTCAGTGACTTGCTTGATGTTGCAGTAGTATGACTGGTCCTTTGACCTGCGGTGCTTCAGCTACTCACAGTGAGGTTATTGTAGTTTGACTACACGTATACATGGTCTCTAGTCATATGGGTCCTTGTAGTGTAGATTGGCTGCAGTAAGTTCACTGTAGGAGTAGGGTATGCACTTACTTGGAATCTATCGACCTTGATAGAAGAGGAGTGATCCTATGTGATTTGTTAGACTGAGTTCTAAGACCTTGGCCAGGGCAGTAATATAAAGTGGAAAAAGAGTTTTCCACTATCGAACTCGAGTCGAATAAATCTTGACATATGACAGACGAAGGGGTTTGACGAGTTATCCATGACCTCCGTCCTGTAGGGATCCACGATAGTAGGACTGTATCACATGATAACTGCACCTAGAGGTTCATCATTCTATTCTACTGGGTAGCCACTACATGCTGCTAGGTGTCACTGGTGGATGGTGGGACTCACAGGGATTATCTCGATGATCGATAAACCCTAATGAGTAGAGTTGGAATCGTTTCAATCCATTGAAAGGAGTTTTCAATGATATTATGATAGAGATCATAATATATCTCACTACCAGTCAGAGTAGAACCTATGGGGTCACACACACTAGAAGTATTGACCGATCCGATGGTTGAATCGTGATTAGGAATCACAAGTAATCAATTCGATTGATATTCAGTTGAAGAAGGAATAAAGAAAATTAATTAATTGGACTTGAAACAAGAGTCCTACTTCGAGTAGGATTCCTAGAGTCCTAATTGGATTAGGACTGGAAATCCTAGTTGGAGTAGAACTGGGATTCCTACTTGGAATAGGATTCCTACAATCCTAATGAGATTAGGAGTTTTAAATTAAAATCGGATTCCTACTTGGAGTAGGATTTCTAGAGTCCTAATCAGATTAGGACTTCGGATTCAAATAGAGTCCTAATTGGATTAGGACTAAAATTAAATATGTCCTAATTTGGATTAGGGTTTCTTAAGTCACAATTAATTATTAATCTAATGAATCAATAAGACTCCTAAATTGGATTAGGATTGAAGAGTTCAATTGAGTCAAAATTGATTTAAGTTCTAATTGGATTAGGACTACCTAGATTGGATCCAAATTGGTTCACCCTTGGGCTAAGCCTAATTGGATTAGGGCTAAACCACATTAGGGCCTCCCAATCCTCATTAGATGAGGATTAGGGCAACACAAGGAGGAGGGGCTCACGCCCCTCCTCCTTTGCTTCTTTGGTGCGGCAACACAAGAGGGGCCGACGCCCCTCTTGGTAATGGATCAAGGGCTCCTAACTTGTAGGAGCCCTAGATGCTATTTAAGAGGAAGCTTGGGGGCTGACCTAATTTGTGTGAATCCCTCTTCTCCTCAGCCGTGGCCTCCTCCTCCTTCTCCTTGGTTTTCAGCCGCAAGCAAGGGAAGCAAAAGACAAGGTGTTGGCGGTCCCCTTCTTCCTCCTCCTTGGTTCCAACGCAGGAAAAAGGAAGTGGGCTGCAGGGGCTTCGTTCCTCTTCTTTTCTTCATCCTTCTTCTTCCTCCTCTCAAGCACATTCAAGAGTTGAAAGAAAGAGAGGA